>NC_088812.1:11876445-11904609 GCF_011386835.1 Chrysemys picta bellii | reverse complement strand
CACCTGGGAGGAGGAAGCTGCTGCGTGTCTTACCCCGCCCCCCGAGGGACTGGTCCTGCCTTGCCTGCTCGGGCGGCTCTGGGGTTCGTGGGTCGGAGACGAGGTCGTTTATCTCTTGTTCTTTCGTTCCCTGCACAGGTCCGGCAGAGATGCTGCTGCTCCGACCCATCGTGAGAGGACGCTGGGTCCTCCAGAGAACGCCCAGGTATGAGAGGGTCTGCAGAAACCACTGCAGCTCCCCTGCTGGGCCAGTCCTGGGCCCCCCAACACCACTTCGCTGGTGAACCTCACCCCTGCCCTGCAGCCCCCTGCTAGCCCAGTTCCTGCCTCCCGCAGCTCTGCCGGCGCCCCTTACTGCCCAGCCCCTGCTCCCCCAGCCCAGCTCTTCCCCCCCCTACCCAGCTCTGCCGGTGCCCCTCACTGCCCAGCCCCCTGCTCCCCCAGCCCTGCGCTTCCCCCCCTACCCAGCTCTGCCGGTGCCCCCTCACTGCCCAGCCCCCTGCTCCCCCAGCCCTGCTCTTCCTGCCCTTCCCAGCTCTGCCGGTGCCCCTCACTGCCCAGCCCCCTGCTCCCCCAGCCCAGCTCTTCCCCCCCTTCCCAGCTCTGCCGGTGCCCCTCACTGCCCAGCCCCCTGCTCCCCCAGCCCAGCTCTTCCCCCCCTTCCCAGCTCTGCCGGTGCCCCTCACTGCCCAGCCCCCTGCTCCCCCAGCCCTGTGCTTCCCCCCCTTCCCAGCTCTGCCGGTGCCCCTCACTGCCCAGCCCCTGCTCCCCCAGCCCTGTGCTTCCCCCCCCCCCTTCCCAGCTCTGCCGGTGCCCCTCACTGCCCAGCCCCCTGCTCCCCCAGCCCTGCTCTTCCCCCCCTACCCAGCTCTGCCGGTGCCCCTCACTGCCCAGCCCCCTGCTCCCCCAGCCCTGCGCTTCCCCCCCTCCCCAGCTCTGCCGGTGCCCCCTCACTGCCCAGCCCCCTGCTCCCCCAGCCCTGCGCTTCCCCCCTTCCCAGCTCTGCCGGTGCCCCTCACTGCCCAGCCCCCTGCTCCCCCAGCCCTGTGCTTCCCCCCCCTACCCAGCTCTGCCGGTGCCTCTCACTGCCCAGCCCCCTGCTCCCCCAGCCCTGTGCTTCCCCCCCCTACCCAGCTCTGCCGGTGCCTCTCACTGCCCAGCCCCCTGCTCCCCCAGCCCTGTGCTTCCCCCCCCTTCCCAGCTCTGCCGGTGCCTCTCACTGCCCAGCCCCCTGCTCCCCCAGCCCTGCGCTTCCCCCCCTTCCCAGCTCTGCCGGTGCCCCTCACTGCCCAGCCCCCTGCTCCCCCAGCCCTGCGCTTCCCCCCCTTCCCAGCTCTGCCGGTGCCTCTCACTGCCCAGCCCCCTGCTCCCCCAGCCCAGCTCTTCCCCCCCTACCCAGCTCTGCCGGTGCCCCTCACTGCCCAGCCCCCTGCTCCCCCAGCCCTGCGCTTCCCCCCCTCCCCAGCTCTGCCGGTGCCCCTCACTGCCCAGCCCCCTGCTCCCCCAGCCCTGCGCTTCCCCCCCTCCCCAGCTCTGCCGGTGCCCCTCACTGCCCAGCCCCCTGCTCGCCCAGCCCTGCGCTTCCCCCCTTCCCAGCTCTGCTGGTGCCCCTCACTGCCCAGCCCCCTGCTCCCCCAGCCCTGCGCTTCCCCCCCCCCCCCCCCAGCTCTGCCGGTGCCTCTCACTGCCCAGCCCCCTGCTCCCCCAGCCCTGCTCTTCCCCCCCCTTCCCAGCTCTGCCGGTGCCCCTCACTGCCCAGCCCCCTGCTAGCCCAGCCCCGGGCTCCCCCCCAGCTCTGCCGGTGCCCCTCACTCCCACCCGCAGCCCCTGGGACTGCAAAGGGAAAAGGCGAGGAGGGAGCTAGCGTGAAGTTCCTTTGGGATTCTCTTTAGGGCAGCTGCCACTTTGACACCTTGCCAGGGTTTTGCAGAATCCCCCAGCGGCTCTAATCTAATCTCTGCCCCCTGCAGACGCTCTCAGCCGCAGCCCCAGCGAGAGAGCAGGCGAGTTTTATCTGGCAGGGGAGATCCCTTTATGGCTCGATGGCTGGCGTTATCTTATCAGACCTGTGGTAGGGGAACTCTGGGTTAATGTTCCACCGGCTGCTGGCCTGGGAAGGAGTCCAGGGCCGGGAACCGTTCAGGTGCCAGAGGGAGCCCAGGGGCTGGAGGCTGAAATGCAGCCACCTCTGGGGTGGCAGGTGGCAACTGTTTAACAGCCGCACAGTCGCCTAGCAAAGGACGTGAACAGGACTCCCGGGTCGGGCTGAAATTACAGGTATTATTTTAGGGAGGCTGGGTTGGAAGCGGGCCAGGAATGCGGGGGAGGGGCAAAGCGCCCCTTGCTGAGCCCCACCCTGCAGCACAGCGCCCCCTAGTGCCGCAGTGGGGTCAGCCCTGTGCAGAGAGCGCCCCCTGCTGCACAGCCGGTAGATGGCAGGCGAGCAGGACGTGCTGGGCTGGTGCCCTGGGTGTCCTGTAGATGGCAGGGAGGTTGCTGGGGGATTTTTGCCCTCACTGGAGTCCTGGTTTCTCCCCCAGGTTGGCAGCTGTGGCCTGGGGGTCCCACCCCCAAGCCTGCACTGCCTGGACCCCCTCCCGCACTCATGGCACCTGGAGCCCGGGCGACGGCAGCCGGAGACGGAAGGTCATGGCCGTGGGGGCTCTGCTGGGCCTGGGCGCCGGCCTGGCCTACGGAGATCACCGCAGGCGGGTGAGGGAGCTGGGACCAGCGTCATGGGATCGGCGGCTCCCCAGAGCCTCCCTGGAGTGCTCAGCTCTCTGCCTCAGGGCACAAAGGTGGCATGAGAGCTGGATGGGCATCTTGGGGAAGGAGGCATGGTCTAGTGGTTACAGTGGGAGGGGGCTGGGAACCAGGACTCCTGGGTTCTCTCCCATCTCTGGGAGGGGAGTGGGGTCTAATGGTTAGAGCAGGGGGGGCTGGGAGCCAGGACTCCTGGGTTCTCTCCCAGCTCCGGGAGGGGAGTGGGATCTAGTGGTTAGAGCGGGGGGGGCTGGGAACCAGGACTCCTGGGTTCTCTCCCCAGCTCTGGGAGGGGAATGGGGTCTAGTGGTTAGAGCAGGGAGGGGTCTGGGAGCCAGGATTCCTGGTTCCGCTCCCAGTTCTGCCCCTGAGGTGCTGCGTAGCCTGGGGTGCATCCCTTCCCCCCCGAGGCGGGTGAGGCCCTCGGAGGCCTGCGTGGATGTTGGCGGATGCACCTCGAGCCCCTCTCCTTGTCCCTGCAGGCGGCGGAGGCCGAGCCGAAGGCTGAGGCCGCGCCCGGGGCGCCGTACCCCGTGTTCACCCGCCAGGAGGTGGGGCGACACCGCAGCCTGGCCGAGCGGGTCTGGGTGACCTACGGCCGCGAGGTCTTCGACATCACCGACTTCGTGGAGCTGCACCCGGGGGGCAAGAGCAAGGTCCTGCTGGCGGCGGGGGGCGCCCTGGAGCCCTTCTGGGCCATGTACGCCGTGCACAGCCAGGCGCACGTGCTGGAGATCCTGCAGGCCTACAAGGTGGGGGAGCTGAGCCCCGAGGAGCAGAGCCAGGCCACCCAGGGGGACCCCTACTCTGGGGACCCCCCTCGGCACCCCGCCCTCCAAGTCAACAGCCTCAAGCCCTTCAACGCGGAGCCGCCGGCCGAGCTGCTGACCGAGAACTACCTGACGCCCAACCAGCTCTTCTTCAAACGCAACCACCTCCCAGTGCCGGCCGTGGACGCCGCCAGCTACCGGCTGCAGGTGGAGGGGCCGGGGGGCCGCGTGCTGGCGCTCTCGCTGCCCGAGCTCAAGCGCCGCTTCCCCAAGCACGAGGTGACGGTCACCCTGCAGTGCGCCGGGAACCGCCGCTCGGAGATGAGCCGCGTCCGGCAGGTGAAGGGGCTGGAGTGGGGGGTGGCGGCCATCAGCACGGCCCGCTGGGGCGGTGTCCGGCTCCGGGATGTCCTGGCGCACGCCGGCTACAGGGAGGAGGAGGGGGAGGCCGGTGAGCAGCACGTCTGCTTTGAGGGCCTGGATAAGGACCTGAGCGGGGTGGCCTACGGAGCCTCCATCCCTTACCGCACGGCCATGGGCCGCGGGGCCGACGTGCTGCTGGCCTACGAGATGAACGGCGAGGAGCTGCCACGGGACCACGGCTACCCGCTGCGGGTGGTGGTGCCGGGCGTGGTGGGCGCCCGCAACGTCAAGTGGCTGGGCCGGGTCTCCGTGAGCCCGGAGGAGAGCCCAAGCCACTGGCAGCAGAACGACTACAAGGGCTTCTCGCCCGCCGTGGACTGGGACACGGTGGATTTCACCACGGCCCCCGCCATCCAGGAGCTGCCCGTCCAGTCGGCCATCACGGACCCCGCGCCGGGGGCCACCGTCCCGCCCGGGGAGCTGACGGTCAAGGGCTACGCCTGGAGCGGGGGCGGGCGCGGCGTGGTGCGCGTGGACGTCTCGCTGGACGGCGGCCGGACGTGGCGCGTGGCCGAGCTGACGGGCGAGGAGCAGCAGCCGGGCCGGGCCTGGGCCTGGCGCCTGTGGCAGCTCACGGCCCCCGTTCCCCCCGGCGCCACGGAGCTGGACATTGTCTGCAAGGCCGTGGACGCCAGCTACAACGTGCAGCCCGACACGGTGGAGCCCATCTGGAACCTGCGGGGGGTGCTGAGCAACGCCTGGCACCGCGTCACCGTCACCCTGGCCGAGGATTAACGGGGGGGGCAGGTCCCGGCCGCTCAGTGGGCGCCAATGGCCTGCGGCAGCACAGAGGAGAGTGGGGGGCAGGGGAGACATGCAGGCCCCCCCCCCCCCCGATGGATGGAGAGGGGTGGCTGAGTTGGGGAGGGAGTCCCTGAAACGGATCCACCCAGCCCCAGGGGGAGCTTGGAGAGGCTGGTTCAGGGACACCCCCCCCCGGCCCCTCCAGGGCTTCCTTCCTGTGGGCCTGGCCTGCTGCTCAGGGAGGAGGCAGGGGGGACAGATGGGCTGGCCCCAGGGTGGGGCCCTTGGTGAGATGAGTTTGGTGAGTCTCAGCCTAGTTCCCACCAGGACGGGGGAGAGGGGCCTTAGCACTGAAATACCATTCCAGCTGGCCCCAAGCGGCCCTGTGCTGGCGGCCCCGGCCTGGACCGGGCTGCGGGGCTGGAGCTTATCCCTGGAGGCAGGTCCCCCCCAGCGCGGGCTGGGGCAGGCTGGCATGGGCGGGGGCAGGGAGAGGAAGCTGTTCCTGGCCTGGGGCCAGGACGGCAGCGCCCAGTTCTCCCGCTGGTGCTGTTATTCCTGCCCATGTCGCCCCCATTAACCCAGCGTAAAATCCACCTCCCCCCCCACCCCCCCCCGCCGGCAGCCATCCCCTTCTCCCCACCTGCCCTTAGTGCACGTGCCGGCCTGTGCCCTCCGCCTGCCTTTAGCACGACGTGCCTTCTGGTTCAGAGCCCGTTCATCCTCTGCTCCCCGGCGCTGCCCCAGCCCTCGCCTCCCTCCTGCCGCGGAGCTGGCCTGTTCGCCGACCGATCCACTGCGTCTTGGCTCTGGGCTCCCCCCGCGGCGCGGGGCAAACACCTTGGCTCTTCCCGTCCCATCCCCGGTGCTGTTCCGGGCTGTGCCAAAGTCCGATTGCTTTACGGCCGTGGGGAAGTGTCAGACACAGGCGGCTGTAAAGATTGTGCCGCGTTTATGGACTCGTCTCCTTCATTTACAGGGCAGCTGGCTGCCCCCCGTGGCTTCGGGGGGTTAACCGTTGCCTGGGGTGGAAGTTCTCCTCGCAGCAGGAGCTGAGCATGAGTCTGACGACCTCGTGTCCTGGGCAGGGGAATGTTCCGATTTCTAAACGGATCAAACCACCACAGCCATGCTGCCTAGCCTGGCTCTGCTGGTGCCATCTGCCTCCGGGGCTGGGATCGAGAGATCCTCTGATTTCCCCCCACTAGGAAAATGCTACAGAAATGTCCCCTGTGCTGTGGTCAGTGGCTTTCTCGGCTAGTCAGTCTGCTGAGATGTTCAAAGCCATAAGCTGTATGCTGGCCAGAGATTCTCCACCAGAATGTGCGGCTTCCCCCAGAGTAAAACTATTTTCCCCAGGAAAATTTCAGGTTTTTTCCCCTGACATTTTTCAATTTTCTGTTTGAGAAAATTTTTAAATAAATCTTTTGTCTGAGGCCAACCTGACTCTGACCCGTCTGGTTTGTCAGCTCTCCTGCGATGGTTCGTTGCAGGTTAGTTCCGCATGAATCTGCACCCAGGTGAGCACTGCCTCCTGCTTGTTGTGATTTTTGGTGCCTCAGACCCCATTCTCTATGGCCCAGCTGCCTCAGAACGACTCACCGGGGTATGTGAGCAATTGCTGAAATCAGCCTCGGGACCAGATGCTCGGAGGGTAGCTAATGTGATGCTGATTTTTAAAAAAGGCTCCAGCGGCGATCCTGGCAATTACAGGCCGGTAAGTCTAACATCAGTACCAGGCAAACTGGTTGAAACTATAGTAAAGAACAGAATTATCAGACATGATATGTTGGGGAAGAGTCAACATGGCTTATGTAAAGGGAAATCCTGCCTCACCAATCTACTAGAATTCTTCGAGGGGGTCAACAAATGTGTTGATACAGTTTACTTGGACTTTCAGAAAGCCCTTGCCAAGGTCCCTCACCAAAGGGTCTTAAGCAAAGTAAGGAGTCATAGGATAAGAGGGAAGGTGCTCTCACAGATCGGTAACAGGTTAAACAATGAAACAAAGGATAGGACTAAATGGTCAGTTTTGACAGTGGGGAGAGGTAAATAGCAGGGTCCCCAAGGATCTGTACTGGGACTAGCGCCGTTCAACATCTTCATAAAATGATCTGGAAAAAGGCATAAACAGTGAGGTGGCAAAGTTTGCAGCTGCTACACAATGACTTAAGGTAGTTAAGTCCAAAGCTGGTGGCAAAGAGTTACAAAGGGATCTCACAAAACTCGGAGGCACTGGCTAGGGAAGAAAATAGCAGATGAAATTCAATGTTGATAAATGCAAAGTAATGCACATTGGAAAACATCATCCCAACTCTACATATCAAATGACGGGGTCTGAATGAGCTGTTACCACTCAAGAAGGAGATCTTGGAGTCATTGTGGATAGTTCTCTGAAAACATCCACTCAGGGTGCACCGGCCGTCAAAAAAGCAAACACAACATTAGCACAGGGGTTAGAGAATACAGAAAATATAATGCCCCCATATAAATCCAGCGTAGGTCCACACCTTGAACACGGTGTGCAGTGCCGATCCCCCATCTCAAAAAAAGGATATGTTAGAGAAGGGCAACAAAACTGATGAGGGGGATGGAACAGCTTCCATCCGAGGAGAGATTCAAAAGCCTGGGCCTGTTCTGTTTAGAAAAATGACTGTGGAGGGATATGAGAGAGGTCTATAAAATGAGTGGGGTGGAGACAGGTAATAAGGAAGTGTTATTTGCCCCTTTGCATTGCACAAGAACCAGAGTCCCTCAATAAAATGAATAGGCAGCAGTTTTAAAAATAAACATCAGGAAGTATTTCTTCACCCAACACCCAGTCGGCCTGTGGAACTCCTTGCCAGGGGATGTGGTGAAGGACAAAGTATAACTGGGTTAAAAAAAGAACTAGATAAAGTTCATGGAGGATGGGTCCATCAACGGCTATTAGCCCAGATGCTCAAGGATGCAACCCCGGGCTCTGGGTGTCCCTAGCCCCTGACTGCCGGAAGCTGGGCCTGAATGACTGGGGATGGATCACTCACTAAGTGCCCTGCTCTGTTCATTCCCTGAGTCACCTGGCACTGGCCTCAGCTGGAAGACAGGAGACTGGGCTAGATGGACCATTGGTCTGACATAGGATGGCTGTTCTTATGTACGCCTCCAAAGATGCACCATGGTGCATCATGGGAGGCGTAGTCCATCTGGGGAGCTTGTCCCATAGAGGAGAATGGGGCACAAGGCACCCAGACTACCCCTCCCTTGAGGCATTGCAGCAGCTGGGGTGGGACATGGCTCGGTGGCGAAACACGATGGCTTAATGTTTCCAGATTGAGATGTTTCAGAACTTTCCGTTCCACGGTTTGTTTGTTTTTTATTTCAACGTTTTGGTCTGATTCGGGATGCAAACAACTGTCAACATCTCAGAATTTCCTTGGGCTCAGGTCTAATCAAAGCAGAAAGTGGGGATCCCCCCCGCCCATCCCCAGAACCGGCTCATCAGCTCTTGGTGCTGCTTGTCTCTCCAGTGCCCTGGCTCCTGGCTCTCTTGCCCTAGCATGAGGCTGCAATGTCGGGAAAGCAGCCGTCTTTAAACCCGGCTCCCTGGGAGATCGGACTCGGACGCTGGGCCCCTCTGCTTTCACCGCTTTCCACCTAGGTGCAGGTTTCGCAGCCAACTTTGCCAGGTGCAGGCCTGGCCAGCAACAGGCCAGAAGGCTCCCAGCTCCCTCTGTGCCTGGCCTTTCTCTTCCCCACTCCCTCTAGCCTCTTTCCAGCCCTGGCTAACACAGGCAGACGCAGGGCTATCCAGCCAGTCCCAGTCCATTCCCCTAGATTGGGGCTGATCAAGTGTTTCTCACTCAGCCCCATCACCGCCCCGCTGGGCACAGCCCCGCTTGGCACCGGCGCCTGGCACCGGCGCCTGCCACAGCTTGCTCCCTGCGAAGGTGTAAGGGCTTGTGAGTTTGGGGCTGGGTGGGGGATTGAGACCCCGGGGGCTCTCTGCGGTGGGGTGCAGGGACGCCGCCTCGGGGATTACAGGCTGGTTGTCTCGTAGCAGGAGAGCTGCAGGTGGTTTGGGCGGGGGGCTCCTTCCCCCTGGAATAGCTGAAGGAAGCTGCTGGTGCAGGAGAAGTTTAGGCTCTTCCCCCTCCTGCCTGGAACCCCGGGCACCCGGGCAGCCCGTCGCCCAGCGTCTGTCACTAACTCACTGCTGATCTCTGACCCGGCCTGAGCCGTGTTGGGCACGTTTCTCTGGGCGGGTGGAACTGGCTGCGTCCAGCCCTGCGGGCCTGGCTGTTACGTATTCAGCAGCCGGAGCACGTGCATTTTAATAAACCTCCCTGGCTAGTGGGCTGAAGCCGCGGAGGGTCCGTGAAGCATCAGCTTGTGCACCTTGTAGGATCCCCATCAATATCGGACCCCGGGGCAGGACGGAGCTGGCACCTGTGCAGGCAGGGAAGGTCGAACAGAGCCCTGCCCGCTCTCTCACTCCCTCCTGGCGCGGGGAGCCGGGGTGGCTGTTCCGATTCCGGATTTCACACGTTTCCGCGGCCGGGAAGGCTAGTGGGCAGCTGGTGCAGAGCGGTTCCAGGGCCCCGAGCCCCAGTGCAGGTGGGGTGGGAATACACAGCGCTGGCTCGGCCCCCGCAGGGGCAATAGGGGCGTCGTTGGGGCAGCTGTGTCGGGCCTGCGATGGGAAGACGGGCCCGCGTTGGCACGTAGTGGCCCTGGGGGAGGGCTGCGGACACGGGGCCGCTAGCAGACCGGTTGTGTCGAAAGTCAGGAGCGGTTGGTAGGCACCAGGCTCCAGTGCTACGGGACCCAGTGATACTGCACCCTGGAGTGGGGGCTTCCGGGGGCTGCCGAGAAGCTCTGACACACACCCCCTTTTGGCTAAGCCACCAAACCAGCCCCGAGCCGGGCGGGGAGGAGCCCGCCAGGGGTGTGCTCTGGGCTCGCCGGGAGCCTGCAGATGTGGGGTCGGGGTGGGCCAAAGGAGTGGTTGTGGGTTGGTTCCAGAACCTCACCCCTCCAGGATACGCCCACCCACCTGCCCCGGCTTGGCACCCACCCGCCCAGGAAGGGGAAGGACACAAGGGCACGCTTGGTGGGTCTGGTTTAGAAGGGGCGAGGGGTGGTAGAAGCCCGAGTGCACGGAGAGGGAGGGAATGCGGCATTCCCGCGCCCGGGGGCTTCTCCTCTCACAGGCAGAGCAGAGCGCCTTGGCTTGGGGCAGGAGGGGGGCGAGGGGCTGACGGCTCAGTGGGACCCAGGAATGCTGAGGCGTGTGGGGGGTGGGGGTGTCAGGCCGTGTCACCAGCTGGCATTGCCCGGGTTTGACTGACTGTGGTGGAATTCTCCCCTCAACAGACAGCGTGTGATAGAGCCTCTGGGAGGCAGCAGGGCCTAGTGGAGAGAGCCTGCCCCTATGTTTATGCAGCACCTGGCACAGCGAGGTCCAGTCACAGTCGAGGCATCTAGATTCCCCTGTAACGCGAGTGGCAGGCGTAGCGGATCTGAGCCAACCTCCCTTGGAGTCAGCGGAACTCACTTCCACAGGCTTTAGATCGGGCCCGTAAACAACCACCCTAGAAACTGGGCTACTCACCTGGCCCTGGGCCGGTGACAGTGATTCGTGGCTAATGGATTCGTCGGTATGTGCTGTGTGAGTGGGGGGTTCACAGGGCGGGGAGCTAGACCTGAGACTGTTGCCTGTGTTAATAATCAGGGGAGGCCGGGAGCCGTGGAAAGCCGCTCTGCAGCGGGAAGATGTGCCACCACTGCCGTCTTTCCATGGGCCTGTTAATAAAAGAATGTTACCTTCCTTCTCTAGCTGCTAGCACTTTCTAGCCTCTCTACCCGCCACTGAAATGCAGCCACCTCTGGGGTGGAACGTGGCAGCTGTAGAACAGCCGGTGACAAGGCTGCAATGATTCCAGGTGGGGAAATGAAGAGGAACATTGTACACCATTGAAACGACAAAAGGAAACAGACGATAATGATCCGGGCCAGGGCACTGAGGCGAATACAGACTGTGTCCTGGGGTCTTTGTCATCTATCTCTGGTGCACTGACCCTCAAAGGGCCTAACTCCCATTGACATCAGCCAGCACTGCCCATCTGCCCTCCTTGGATTTCAACGGGAATTAGGTGCCTAAATGCCTGAGGATCCAGCCCTCCGTGCTAGCTCCAAGGGAAGACTGCCACCTACCGAGTCACCAACGCACTTCAAGTGATGAAGGGCCCAGGTTGCTTAGGGAGAAATGCAGATGAGCCCGGCTACCTAGGAATCAGACCTGACCCCCGGGGTAACTGACACAGCATCATTCACCAAGAACACAGCGCTCACTGTGGAAATAGCAGGGGCCTTCAAATAACATGATGTAGGCAACAGAGGGTCCCCTTCATGGCACATACGTCAAAACTTCAGATTTCATGCAGCGAGCCAGCGAAGGTTTGAAGTGGCTCCTGTCTGGATCAAAGGGAAATTCTAGGAGCAAAAGGTCATTTGACTCTGAGTCAGCCCTGAGGCTCTGCGCCATTTGCATATTGGATAAAACGATGGAATTAGCTAATTTGGTCAAAAATTCCCAACTCCAAAGAGATTGGAATTAGCGTCTGCGGGGAATTGATTGCGTCCTTCAGACGGTGCCTCGGGCTTCAAAGGGAATTTCAGATTGGGCCTGACCAGGCAGGGCCTAAAGAGGGGGAGAAGCAGCGAGAGGAAGCGGTACAGGGATAGCCGCGGTTTGAGCTTTGGCAAGAGTAACTCTGTTCTGATGCTGATCATTACGTATAATTGTAGCGCAGTAAAAGCCCCCGTTGTGGCCCCCCTGTGCGAGGTGCTGTACACACACACAACAAAAGACCGGACGGTCTATGCAGCGGTAGCTCCCAATTGAAGCCTGAAATTGCACCGGCTTGTGGCAGGAGCGAATCTGGCCCATCATCCATATTTCTTGTCTTTATTTTCTATAATGAAATGAATTCTGCTAAGCGCAGGTCAGGAATAACCCTACCCTCAGGATGGGATTTTTGCAGCCAAATGTTAAAAAATGGCCACGGCTTTTGGGAACCCGACATGAGCCCCCCCCCGGGGCCTGATTTTCAGAGGGGCTGAGTATCTACAACTCCCGTTGACGTCAGGCAGCTTGGCTCTTTTAAAGGGCCAAAATGAAACCGACTCTGGTCCCAATCCTGGAGTGAGCTGTGTGCCAGCCAAACCCCGTGTAAAAGCAGAGCTCCTTGCTGGATTGGCAAGTCCTCCAGTTGTTTTGGGTCCTGCACTCAAAAGACAAGACAGCTAGCAACACCTCCTAGAAACAGGTGGGGAGTACAGGAAGGGCCTGGTAGCACAGGGAGGCCAGGAGAGGGTCACACCCAGTTTGCTGGTAATTAACGTGTAATTCCGTAATGCGAATGAATCAATTGGGAAATAGTTATGCTCTAATGGGTCGTTCATGTTATGTCAGGACCAGGCCCGGTGCTGTGATAACTCTTGGCACTGGTCCGTCATCGAGGAGCGGGATTTCTCGGCACCGATTCTCGGTCTGTTATGTAGGTGAATTAATGCTACTGGAGACGTGATTGGTTCATGGGGACTCTTGCTCCAGGCTGCTGTCCTGTCCTTTGCCGAGCGGTTGGGTGGGGCGATTATCGGCTGATGATCGATTATTGATCAGTCGATTATCGATCGATTTGACCCGCCGTCACGTGGCAGATAATTTGGTAATCAAAATACAGAATGGAAAGTTGGCTGAGGGGGGGTGAATTCAGGATCGATCATCGATGGGGGCCAATAGCGCGGATCGATCATTAGGAATCGATTCTCGCCCACGCCCTCCGCCCCGCCCTGCCGCCAGCTGTAGCCCGCGGGGCCAGCCCTGCCCATCGATGCTCTCGACGCTGGGCTGCTCCCCCAATCGATGCTCTCGGCTGCTCCTGCGGCAACCTGGCTATCGATGCGCTTCGCCGCTGCCCGGGGCTTCTCCCTGGCTCGATGCTCTCGGCACTCGCCCGCTTCCCTGGCTCCCCTCGGAACGAGGGCTGAGCGCCTAGCGGCTCCCTGCTCGCTCGATTCATTCGGCGCTCGGCTGCTGCCAACGCCCCCCCCCCCCCCGGAACGATGCTCTCGGTTGCTCCCTGCCAGCTCGATGCGCTCGGCGCGCGGTTGCCCCCGCCTGTCTCCTGGCAGTGGGACCGGAAGTGGCTCGGGGAGGGGAGGGGGGCCCGGTCCCTCCTCAGGTGAAGCCGCCGCCGATGGAGCCGCCGCTGCGGAGCCGCTGAGCCCCCCAGTCCCCACCCCCCAGCGGCCGGGCCGGGGGGCCCCTCCCCCGCAGCCCCTCCCCTCAGGTGAGAAGGGGGAGGGGCAGCTTGGCCGGGGGGTGGGGGTCCGGGGGGAGATGGGGGGACTGTGGGGTGGTGATGGAGGGGGAGGGAGTGGGCTGTGGGGAGGGGCTGTGGGGTCTGTGGGGAGGGGATAGAGGGGGTGGGCTGTGGGGTGGTGATGGGGGGTCTGTGGGGAGGGGATGGAGGGGGAGGGGTTGGGCTGTAGGGTGATGATGGGGGGGCTGTGGGGTGGTGATGGAGGGGGAGGGGTTGGGCTGTGGGGTGGTGATGGGGGGGCTGTGGGGAGGGGATAGAGGGGGGGCTGTGGGGTGGTGATGGAGGGGGAGGGGTTGGGCTGTGGGGTGGTGATGGGGGGGGCTGTGGGGAGGGGATAGAGGGGGTGGGCTGTGGGGTGGTGATGGAGGGGGAGGGGTTGGGCTGTAGGGTGATGATGGGGGTGGGCTGTGGGAAGGGGATAGAGGGGGAGGGGTTGGGCTGTGGTGTGGTAATGGGGGGTCTGTGGGGAGGGGATGGGGGGTGGGCTGTGGGGAGGTGGAGGGGGCTGGAAGGGTTCATAGACTCATAGACTAGCAGGGTGGGAAGGGACCTTAGGAGGTATCTAGTCCAACCCCCTGCTCAGAACAGGACCAATCCCCAACTAAATCATCCCAGCCAGGGCTTTGTCAAGCCGGGCCTTAAAAACCTCTAAGGATGGAGATCCCACCACCTCCCTAGGCAATGCATTCCAGTGCTTCTCCACCTTCCTAATATCCAACCTAGACCTCCCCCACTGTAACTCGAGACCATTGCTCCTTGTTCTGTCATCTGCCACCACTGAGAACATCCGAGCTCCATCCTCTTTGGAACCCCCCTTCAGGTAGTTGAAGGCTGCTATCAAATCCCCCCTCACTCTTCTCTTCTGCAAACTAAATAACCCCAGTTCCCTCAGCCTCTCCTCATAAGTCATGTGCTCCAGCCCCTGATCATTTTTGTTGCCCTCCGCTGGAATCTTTCCAATATTTCCACATCGTTCTTGTAGTGTGGGGCCCAAAACTGGACACAGTACTCCAGATGAGGCTTAACCAATGCCGAATAGAGGGGAACTATCACGTCCCTTGATCTGCTGGCAATGCCCCTACTTATACAGCCCAAAATGCTGTTAGCCTTCTTGGCAACAAGGGCACACTGCTGACTCATATCCAGCTTCTCGTCCACTGTAACCCCTAGGTCCTTTTCTGCAGAACTGCTGCCTAGCCAGTCGGTCCCCAGCCTGTAGCAGTGCATGGGATTCTTCCGTCCTAAGTGCAGGACTCTGCACTTGTCCTTGTTGAACTTCATCAGGTTTCTTTTGGCCCAATCCTCTAATTTGTCTAGGTCCCTCTGTATCCTGCCCCTACCCTCCAGCATATCTACCACACCTCCCAGTTTAGTGTCATCTGCAAACTTGCTGAGGGTGCAGTCCGTGCCATCCTCCAGATCATTAATGAAGATATTGAACAAAACCGGCCCCAGGACCGACCCTGGGGCACTCCGCTTGATACCAGCTGCCAACTAGACATAGAGCCATTGATCACTATGACTATGGTTGGGGGCAGGGGCAGCTGTCCAGGAGTGGCGAGGGGGCTAAGGGAGGCGTCTGGGGTGGGTGGGGGAGGCAAGGTGGGTACAGAGGCATCTCTCTGGGAGGGAGGGGATGGCTGAGAGGAGAAGGCCGGGGTAATGGGGTGCGGCTGGCTGAGGTTGGAGGGCTGATAGGGGAACTATTGGGAATGGGGGGAGCATTGGGGAGTGTTTCCCTGCTGCTCAGGTGTCCCAGACTTCCTTTTTGAAGCCCCTTTTCTTCATGCTTGGGGGGGGGCACTGGCGTGAGAGGGGATAGACTGGGGACATACCTGCGTCCTTCTATTTTCCCTTCTCGGTTCCTTTCCATACACTGCCCTGCAAGGTTGGTAGCTTTAGGGAACTGGGGTGGGGGGAGGTACACCCTTCCCTCCACAGGGATCAGACTAAAGAATCCACAATAAATCGTCGCCTCCTAGGGTTTTACTTGTAGTTACTTTTGGAAAAGAGGAAAGAAACACTCTCTGATTCCCCCCACCGTCACTTCCAGCCTGTTACCCTTCTCCCTTTACTTTGGCCACTCCCCGCTCTCGAATGGTCCTGTAGTTTGACATGATATTCCTCTATAAGAAAAAAGAAACGTAACCTGACTGTTTTGGTGGCACTTGGTGGTACCAGGCACCCTGTGGGGGTGTGGGAAGAGTGAAGGGTTTCACATTTTTAGAAATGCAACGATAGTTTCTTATTTCTAGTCCTTCAGGGACAGTGAATCTTGTTGGATTTCCATAAAATTGCTTTGCCTCCCTGCTTCAGTCCAGTGTCTTGTAGGTTGATTTGTCTGATCATCTTACATTCTTGGAGGTATTTCTTTTCCGTTGCTTAAAGTAACTTACCCTTTTCCTAGCCCGGCCGATGCAGCTGTGTGAACATTGTATTACTTACAGCTGGCGTGATGGTGCACGTGCACAAGGTGGCGGAGTTAAGGTTAAGGCTGCTGTTGGATAATACTTAGCACTTTTCATCTGAGAAGCGTGAAACTGTCAGGTTGGTGTCTGGCTTAGATGATGATTTCCTTGCTCAGCTTTATCTCTGCACTAACGGTTCCATTTGTTGGGGTATTTGGAAGATTTACTCATAATCTTGAATGTCTTTACCCGCGTCAGACCCCTCTGAAGGCGGGAAGTGCTGCTATCCTCATTTTACAGATGGGGAGCTGAGCCACAAGAGGCTAAGTGACTTGAGCAAGGTCATTCAAGAAGTCTTTGGTGGAGCAGGGAATTGAACCCGGGTGTCCCACGTCCCAGGCTAGCACCTGTGATTACTTTATTTGTATTACCATAGTGCGTAGGAGTCCTAGTCATGGACCAGGCTCCATTGTGCTCGGCGCTGTACAGACCTAGCCAGTGGACCATCCTGTCTTTATCACCCGATGTTCGGGACCTCAGGAGGAGCAGGATGTATTGTGCAGAGTGCCATCTGCTGAATGATACCTGACCACTTGATGTGTGTTGTTCGCCTCGTCACTGAAGATGACTTAGATCCAAGCAAAATCTAAATTTCGTTCCCACGTGAGGAGTATTGCCTCACTACAGCACACAAAAACCCTCCACAAAAGCATTCCTCATTGGGACAAGGCTTTGTCCATAGGTGCCATTGAGAAATTTGGGGGCCCGGTATGACCTGTTCACTAGGGCCCCACCCACTCCCATTTCACTTTATTTATGCAGAGGTGACAGATGTTTTGTGGGGCGGCCCTGAGCTCAGGGCCTCAGTACAATTGCCCCTCCTCAGCCCTGGTTGTCCATGCAGTCCGTGTGATTTCCTCAGAGGCTAGGCTCGGGTTCTCCAGCAATCGCAGAGGAGGGCTGTATTAATTCTTTTCTATCCCCATGCAGTACCACAGCATAGATAGGGGCCATGGAGACTTAAGGAAGAAGGATCCAAATTTCCTAGCATGGCAGGGGTAAGGCACATGAAGACACAGCAGCGGCAGCCTTGCGGCGAGACATTCTTGGACCACAAGCTGTTGTTGGCAGCTGGAGGATAAACGTAGCTGCCTCGGCTATGTACTCCGCTGTCTGGTTCTGTGGCTCTTGCTGTTAAATCTGAACTCTCGAGTGAACGTACCAGACTTAGAAGTGGCCTGTCCTGGGACCTGTGCGCGAGAAGAAATAATATTTCTTATCTGTGGTTCAGCTGCCCCCGAGGGAGGGATGGTCTTGTGACCAAAGCACAGGGCAGGAGTCCCGTGCTATGTTCCTAGCTCTGCCACTGACTCAGTGTGTGCCCTTTGGCAAGTCATATAATGTCCCTGTGCCTCAGTTTCCCTATTAGTAAGGTTGGGGTAATATCTTGAGGAAGGTTAAGAAAATGTAACGCTTTAATCATAATATTTGTAAAGTGTCTCAAGGTCCTCAGATAAGCGTTACTGTGTTAGTGCAGGGAGCAGTCCATTCCTCATGCCCTAAGTCTGCTCCTCTGAAACCGTAAGGTTGGTGTACAGAAGTGCCAAAGGCAATGTTATCTAGACAAAGCTTTGGGGTGTGTTCAGACTAGGAATCGAGGTGTGTTCTTACCACATGTTCAAGTCCTAAAGACAAGGCAGTCTGTAGTTTTCATGTGTGTTAGCAGGTTGAGGTACATGCTTGGAAACTAGAATGCCCTGTTAGCTAGCCCGTGGTACGATCACTCCCCTTTTTGCTTGGCGAAGACCAGGGCACGGTCATTGCTGAGTTGTTGATCAAGGCTGCAGAGGTGTTGGGAGGAGAAGGGTAGGTATTGTCCTCACTTAGAACTTGTCTTGTGCATGTAGCGAGAGACCCAGCGCAGACAGGATAATGATTTTGAGCTTCGTCTTAGCTTTCACTTTCAGGGTCGCCATGCAACCTCAGAGACCTCAGTTAGTCATGCCCCCCAGCTTGCAAAGGCTGAGTTTGGAGACTTAGTGAAAGTGTCATTGTTTAGAGTGGGAGGCAGTTTGGTCTAGTAGTTAATTTGATTCCCCAAAAGCCTTAATTCCTTTGGGGAATGTATACAGCACCAGCTTGTACGCTGGTAACGGAATTATAGGACCACAGATATTAGGTTTTGGTCTCCCATCCTGTGAGATGGAGATGGGGTTATCCGAGGTCACCAAAGGAGGAAGAGGGAGAAAATGCCAGTGGGGGAAGAGAGCGCGTGAGGATTATTTATTCTGTTTGCAGTGGATCAGTTCAGTTGAAAGTTTGTGTGCGTCTGGCATCCGTACAGTTAATGTTAGTCAAGTACATTGTGTTTCTATACTGCCTCATGTTGGATCTCAAAATATTGGTGTTCAAAAGTGCAGTATGCCTTTATTTGTAAAGGTCGCTGTCACTCTAGGGTGGTGGGTGGGAGTGGGACTGACTTTCCATTTGTCTGTGAATCCGTCTAGGCAAATGCTGAGGAGGTCGGGTTTTCCTTCATTCCCTTAGAAAGAAAAGAAGCTTCTTGCATTTCATGCTGCCTCTTGTAGTTTTCAGCATAGCAGCCCATGATTATGGTTATCATTTATTCAAATTGTGGTAGTGCCCAGAGAACTCAACAAGGACCTAGATGCTGTACAAAGACACGGTAAGAGACGGTCCTTCTTTTTATGCTTTGAATTCAAACTTTGTTTTAAAAGTTTTTTAATCGTAGTGTTTAAGAGCAGTAGTTGAACTTACTATTTTATTACACCTCCATCAATGGCCTTGAGATAAAAAGTATATTGCTGCATGGGAAATGTACACATAGGCCTCCTATTAGCATTATTAGAAAGTGACATCTCTGGGAGACTCTTTCCAATGATATAATCCTTAAAAAATAAAAAAGGCACCTTTGCTTCAGTCAAATATAGTTCTTGTAACAGTTCATATTTTATATAAAGCCACTCGGTTGGACCTAATTGTGGGTATTGCCCAGAGGAAATGGATTTAGATCTCCAAAGTGGTTTATTGCATCTGAAGAAGTGAGGTTCTTACTCACGAAAGCTTATGCTCCCAATACTTCTGTTAGTCTCAAAGGTGCCACAGGACCCTCTGTTGCTTTTTAAAGTGGTTTATTGTATCCCTTGCAACCCCCCCCCCCCTGATTTTCAAGCATTATCTTTATAGAAAGGACAGAATTTTTACTCCTATTTACGCAGCCTTTAGAATAAGGGACTCTAGCACGGGAGTTATTTAAGTGTGCTTGTCTAGAGGGAAAAATATCCAACTTATCCTTATAGCTTAGGATGCTGCTAAGTGTAATAAAATGGTGGTCATGTTGAGTTGACCAGAGCAGTAAAGGGGACCTGTTTATTAGGATAAGTCCCTACTACAAAGGGATCTCACTAAACTGGGTGACTGGCCAATGAAATTCAATGCTGATAAGTGCAAAGTAATGCACGTTGGGGGGGGGGGGGAATAATTCCAACTGTACATACAAAACGATGGAGTCTGAATTAGCGGTTACACTCACGAAAGATCTTTGAGTCGTCATTGGTAGTTCCCTGAAAACATCTGCTCAACATGCAGTCGCAGTCAAAAGAGCTACCAATGTTAGGAACCACTAGGAATGGGGTAGATAATAAGACAGAAAATATCATAATGTCACTGTTGTAAATCCATGGGATGGCCACACCTGGAATACTGTGTGCAGTTCTGGGCGCGTCATCTCACAAAGATACATTAGAATTGGAAAAGGTGCAGAGAAGGGCACTGAAAATGCTTAAGGGTATAGGACAGCTTCCATCTGAGGAAAGATTAAAAAGACTGGGATTGTTTCTCTTAGAAAAGAGATGGCTAAAGGGGGATACGATAGAGGTCTATAAAATCATGACTGGCGTAGAAAAAGTGAGTAAGGAAGTGTTATTTACTCCTTCTCATAACACAAGAACTAGGGGTCACCCAATGAAATGAATAGGCAGCAGGTTTAAAACAAACAAAAGGAAGTTCTGCTTCACCCAGCGCACAACCAAACTGTGGAACTCATTGCCATAGGGTGTTATGCGGGCCAAAAGTATAAGTGGGTTCAAAAAACCAATTAGATAAGTTCCTGGAGGACAGGTCCGTCAATGGCTCTTAGCCGAGATGGCCAGGGACACATCCCCATGCTCCAGATATCCTTAAACTACTGACTGCTAGAAGCTGGGACTGGATGAGAGGGTAGATCACTTGAAGTTGCCCTGTTCTGTTCATTCCCTCTGAAACTCCTGGCAGTAGCCACTGTCGGAAGACAAGAGACTCGGCTAGATGGACCATTGGTCTGACCCAGAATGGCCGTTCTTATGTAGTCATCTTCTGTCGAGTGCATGAGTTAGATTTATTTCTATATCACGTTTCTTTCTCCCGTTCCTAAAGCAGAAACTTGAAAAGGCTGCGGTTTAAAACTTTAATATTGCATTAAATTTGCCCAGTAAAACTTCATTAGATGGCACACTTCAGAATAAGCACCCAAGAAAATCAGTGGTCCCTTCCCAATTCAGAAACGATGCACAGGTAGACACCGCCTTTTGGTCTAGGATTACATTGAATTCATTTTTCCAATGACAGTGCAGGCTTTTTACTAATCTATTACAAAGCATTAAATAGTGAAAACTCAAGTGCAATGGATAAAATTAAAGGACAAAGACAACATCTTGATGCGCTAGCTCTGTGTTTTGATTTTGTCTATTTACTTGCTAATTTGTCAAAATCACTCAGCTGCAAAGGGTGTTCTCCAGTTCTGCTCTACCAGATAACTGCAGCTAGCCGCGGCAGTGCATGAGTATGCAACTCGGAGCTCTGAAAGCAGCTCCCTTGGCATTTAAAGCATTGGCAGTTTGATTAAAAACAAATGTTTTTTAAAAAAAATCCTTTGCCCTGAGCTTTTTTGAAATGCTTCCGATGACCCAAACTTAAAAAGAAGCCGGTTCGTCCGATGAACGTCTGTCTGTAGCAAAGGTGGAAAAAAGTCCTCACGCTGGAAAGTGAACGGCTGGTGATGGAAACAAAGGGTTGGAAAAAGAAAATACAGGGGCGTTTCTGGCTCTTATTAATTCTTACCCTAGCAGAGATGTTAATTATGGCTGCATCTGCCCTAGATCTGTTTCTTCACACGTCCCACAGCTGAAGTTCGACTGATCGTGTGATGCTTGTATAAATAATAATAATACCCAGAACGTACGTAGGGGCTTCTCATCCATAAGTCTCAAAATGCTTTACCACGGAGGTCAGTATCCTTATCTGTTGGGTGGGGAAACTGAGGCACAGAGTTAGGGTGACTTGCCCACTGGTGGAGCTGGGAATAGACCTCAGCTCTCTCCCACCATTAGTACTTTGGTTGGAGCTGCAAAGGTGCGCAGACCTCTTGGGTAAGTTTATCCTCTGTCAATGACTCCATGGCTGACCAAGTCATTAGAAGAATGAAGAAGTTCGGAAGAGTTTGCTTTTAGACATTTGCTTTCCCTTGTTTGAATGATCCGCTTGTTGAACTGACCCTGCAGTCAGCTTGTGAGGCCTCCCTGTGTTCTTCCTGGACAGCCCTGTGTTGGAAGGAGAAAGGTGTAGCCTGTGTTGCAGTGTTTGCTCTTGGTATTTATTTCCCTGGGCATGTTTTCAGGATTGGGAATGTCTCTGGCTGTTCCTGATTAGCTTCATGTCGGGACTGAAAATATTTCAGTTCTATCCCGTCACCCTAGTAAAATAAATTGTCTTCAGTTTTCAAAGCATTCTTCTAATTGGTAAAACCACCATAGAAAAGTCCAAGCAGAGAGAGGTTCTACAAATCTTGGAAGTGATGCCGCTTATTATGCACTGGCTTGTCTACTGATCATTGTTATCTCAATTCCTGGCATTTGGCTTTATATCTCAAAGTGCTGTACAACCATTAGTTGTGAGGTGAGTATCTTCACCTGTATTTTACAGATGGAACACAGGAGATGAAATTTACTTGCCTGTATCAGTGGTGGTTGGGCATGGAACGCTGAAGGTCTTGATTGCCAAACCTGATGCTCTGACTGCTCGACTATGGCATCTCTCTGGTGGCTTGTGTTGTAGGAAGGCAGCAAGGATGTATTTCAAAGTTCTGACAATGCTTCCTTATGAAACCAAGTTCCTGAAGAAAGTTTAATAATATAAAGCTGACCTGCATAGGAATAAAAAGTTTGTCATTTTTTTATTGTATTTTATTTACTTATTGCTTCCTTGTGATGATAAAATGTAAAGGTTTTGCTTGGTTTTTTAACCATCGGCAATATCGAGTCTTGTCTGTCTTGTTTTTGATGGAAGTTTCCTGGAGGACTAGAAAATTGTTGTGGGAACTTTCTGGGCACTCAGTTGAAGTACCAGTTTGAATCTTTCACACACAGCTTTTCTCCCAAGAGTGCATCAGATGTTGGAGTTAAATAGATGCTTAGAAAAACAATGTTTGGAATAAGTCTGGCTGAAAAATAAACCTCAACAAATCTTCCTCTTCTTAATTGCTTAGCTTTCAGTTTCTATGGCTGATTCTTAATATAAAACATTTATTGGTGATGGAGAAAATAAATCAAATTCCTATTGCAAAAGGAAAGTAAAATTAGAACAAGAGCATAAACTCTGGCAAATCAAGTGTAAAAGTATAATTAGGGAGACCAAAAAGGAATCTGAAAAACAGCTAGCAAAAGACACAAAAACTAACAGCGATTTTTTTTTTTTAAGTACGTCGGAAGCAGGAAGCCTGCCGAACAGTCAGTGGGGTCACTGGACGATTGAGTTGCTAAAGGAGCACTCAAGGAAGACAGGGCCATTATTGAGAAATTAAATGAATTCTTTGCATCCGTCTTCACTGCAGAGGATGTGAGGGAGATCCTCACACCCGAGTCGTCATTTTTAGAATGACAGATCTGAGGACCTGTCCCAAATTGAGGTGTCAGTAGAGGAGGTTTTGGAACAAACTGATAAACAGTAATAGGTCACCAGGACCAAACGGAATTCACCCAAGAGTTCTGAAGGAACTCAAATATGAAATTGCAGAACTACTAACTGTGGGATGTAACCTACAGCTTAAATTGGCCTCTGTACCAGAGGATTGGAAGACAGCTAATAGAACACCAATCTTGAGAAAAGGCTCCAGAAGCAATCCTGACAGTTATACACCAGTAAGCCGATTTGTTGAGGAAGAGTCAGCATGGCTTTTGTGAAGGGAAATCTTGCCTCACCAATCTATTAGAATTCGTGTAGGGGGTCAACAAACATGTTGATTGGGGGGGTATAGTGTACTTGGTCTTTCAGCATAAGCTTTCGTGGGTGAATACCCACTTTGTCAGACGCATGTGTCTGACGAAGTGGGTATTCACCCACGAAAGCTTGTGCTCCAATATGTCTGTTAGTCTCTAAGGTGCCACAGGACTCTTTTTCTTTTTACAGATCCAGACTAACACGGCTACCCCTCTGTTACCTGGGCTTTCAGAAAGCCTTTGCCAAGGTCCCTCACCAAAGGCTCTTAAACAAAGTGAACAGTCGTGGGATAAGAGGGAAGGTCCTCTCATGGATCACTAACTGGTTAAAAGATAGAAAACAAGGGATAGGACTAAATGATCAGTTTTCACAATGGAGAGAGGTAAATAGTGGGGTTACCCAAAGATCTGTACTAAAACCAGTGCTGGTCAACGTATTCATAAATGATTTGGAAAAGGGGGTGAACAGTGAGGTGGCAAAGTTTGCAGACGGTACAAAACTACTCAAGATAGTTAAGTCCAAAGCTGGCTACAAAGAGCTACAAAGGGATCTCTCAGAACTATGTGACTAGACAAGAAAATGACAGATGAAATTCAACGTTAAGTGGAAAATAATACACATTGGAAAACATAATCCCAAGTATACATACAAAAGAATGGTGTCTTAATTAGCTGTTACCACTCAAGAAAAAGAGGTTGGAGTCATGGCTAGTGCTCTGAAAACATCTGCTCAGTGTGCAGAGGCAGTTCAAAAAGCTAACGATGTTAGGAACAGGATAGATAATAAGACAGAAAAGATCATACTGCTGCTATATAAATCCATGGTACGCCCACAACTTGAATACTGCCTGCAGTGCTGGCCGCTGCATCTCAAAAAAGGCGTATTAGAATTGCAAAAAGTACAGAGGACAACAAAAGTGATAAAGGGTATGGAACAGCCTCTATCTGAGGAGATATTAAAAAGACTAGGACTGTTCAGCTTGGAAAAGAGATGACTAAGGTGGGATAGGATAGAGGTCTGTAAAAGCATGATGTGGTAAAAAGCGAATAAGGAAGTGTTATTTACCTCCTACACCTAACAGAAAAGCCAGGGGTCACCTGCTGAAATTAATAGGCAGCAAGTTTAAAACAAATATAAGGAAGTACTTCTTCACAGAACGCACAGTCGACCTGTGGAACTCCTTGCCAGGGGAATGTTGTGAAGGCTAGAAGTGTGACTGGGTTCAAAAAAGAATTAGATAAGTTCCTGGAGGAGAGGTCCATCAATGGCTATTTCCCGGGATGCAACCCCATGCTCTGAGTGTCCCTATACCTCTGACGGCCAGAAGCTGGGACTGAACAACTGGGGATGGATCACTCAATAAATTGCCCTGTTCTGTTAATTCCCTCTGACACATCTGGAAGCAGCTGCTGCCAGAAGACAAGATGCTGGGCTAGATGGGCCATTGGTCTGATCCAGTATGGCCGTTCTTATGTTCTTAACTGACCAATAGGTTTTCTGAATTATTAGCCTCACGGATTTAAAAGCAGTTTGAAATCTCACTACTGCCATGCAGTTTGGATTAATGGTAAAATAAAAATTAAATTTAAAATGTCCTTATTTGAAGAGGGCTTTGTCTAGGGACTGTTTGTAACAGGAGAGGAGAAATGCAGCTTTCTATTTGGTGAATGCAGTTGGGCTTGAAGGTGTTTTGATTTGTATGTTTCCTTTTTCGCCAACAAAAAGTGTTCAGTGTTAGTATCTTCCCTCTTGTCTGTGAAGGAACGTACGTAAATTCTCAAACATATTCCACCAGGTACAGACCCTACATGGGCTTGACTGAAACATCGGAATATTTTATCCAGTGTCTGTTGCAGGCTATTGTTTGAAAGTTTATTCTCTTGCTTTTTTAAAACATGGCCCTCCTGGCTCGTTTTGCATTACAGCTTTATTTGATATTGTATTTCTCATACCAGCTCTATCCAGAACAAAGTTCAATAACAGCTGAAGAGGGGGCAGAGAAATTCAGAGATTAGAGGCAGGAGAGAAAAGATGGATTTTAGCTGCAATTTGCGGTAGGATGAAGTCAGTTCTAACAGCTCTTATTGTTTTGATGCCACCTTTTAAATTTGGGCTCTTTCAGTATTAATAGGGCCATTTTAAGGTCACGTCCCACTCTGTAAATGATTGGAAGCTAAGTGTACATCTTGAAATATCATCTCAGCCCTCCACCCCCTGTGCAGAATGGGGGCCCTGAACTCACGCACTTATAACGTATTTCCCCAGCTCTTTCAGCATAGTAAGTGGAGGCATTCTAACCCTAAAGGTCACTGAAAGAGTCTCAATCTAGACAAGGTCCGTCTCCTTGAAGGAGAGGATGAAGCGAGTACGTTTTAGCACCATCGACCCTGTGAGTATCTTGTTTTCTTTGCACCCCGAGTGGAGGGAGAAATAAATGTACAGCACTCTGAAGCCGGCTGTGGCAAGTTTGCTTCTGAGTTGAAAAGCACAAGCTGTTGCTTTTGCCTTGATTAGTGGATTCACTGAAGCTGGAAGTTTTCATCGCGATCTGTTGTGTTGCTTTTGTCGGTTAATTGTTTTCATGCCATTAAAATGTGAGGGTGTTCATTTGAACCGTTCCCTAGAGAGGCTCCTGTTTATCCCAGCTCACAGCTTGAACGGCACGAAGAGTCCAATTTGTGCATCTTAAACAGTGAATCATGGCGAGCACAAAAATAAACGTGCGTTCTCTCCAGGGAGACGACACACATGCAGATCAACTTGGAGTGTTGGGCTCTCGTGAGGACCTGAAGAATGTTAATCGTTGTGGCCAGGCTTTCCAAAAGCTGTTGTAGGATCTGGGGCTTTCTGCAGAAGGCCGGCTTCTTCTCATTAGGGGTTAATGTTCATTGTGATCCTACTTGTAATAATGCAGATGCCTCAGTATAATTTGGTTGGAGTTTAGTGTTCTCGCGCTTGCAATTATGGCATCAGGAATCTGAAAAGTGTTCCACGGCTGACGTTGGGATATTTAACATGCAGAGCACTATTTCACAGTACTTAGGGTATCAACAGAGTAATGGGATGAAATTAAGAGAAGAAACATTTAGGCTGTCTTCCAGTGAGAACAATAGGACTGCAGAATTGCGTCCCAAGGGACTGATGGAATCTTCATGGTTTGAGACGCTTGGAATTAGATGGACTAGGTGTGACCTAACAAGACTTTTCTATCTCTAGAATTCTTTCATAATCCAAATATCTACTAAACACACAATGATGCAGCCCTTTCCCCCCTCCATAAGGCAGTCCAGTCCTAGCTTTTCTCAAAAGCCCCTCTCAGTGCAAAGGACGTTTACAAACGGCATCACAGTGAGATTGGAGATTTTTGCTTTTAATTGGGCTATTTCTGAGGTTTTTCCCCCCCCGAGTCTTGTCACTAGGGGAAAAGTCCTTATTTCAGAGAAGCTGAGAACTTCAAGCAGTTCTAAAGCCACTCTGCTCTAATTTTAGTGCATTTAAGTTCCTAATGCTCTAACACGATCATGTCTGAAAGCTAGGAGGACAGGGTAGGTATTGGCCTGCTCTCTGCCACAGTAGCAGTGTGAGATGGGATGGCTCAATGGGAAAAGTGTGACTTTGACATGTGTCATGTCCCTGTAGCTGCAGGGTCAAATCTCCAGGAGCATGGACTCTACCCTCTCCAAGGAGATAAACTGTTGTGTGCATTTTGCTCTGGAACTTTCACACAAGACCTTATAAACCAAGGAGGGTCACGTCTCTTCTGTGTGGGCACCAAAGATCCCCTGGGACACTTTTCTTAAGAATAGGGGATCCTCCAGTGATCTAAATATCCCCTTCCCTTTCAATTGTGCAGACCATTCTGAAGGCAGCTGTATTTCATAGGGGTTGATCATTCAGCCTTAGTAAAAGGCTTTGAGACAAAGGTAGTGTGTAAATACAAGCGCACTCCTATCAAGCAGTTGCTAACTGGCAATTGAGAGCAAACCTGGAACGTAACCGTTTGATCTTCCTTTATAATCAAATTCCTTCCAGACCCAGCGCATGTCACCAAAATGTAAAATTCATCCTTTGAAACGATCGGTTTCTTTAAACCAGGGATTGTTTTCAGTCACCTGGCACTGCTGACTTTGAGATCTAGGGTCTGATCAGTGCAGATGTTGAGTGTTTGTTTGTAAAAATGTCTCAGAAAAAAATACCAACAAAACTGTTTATTCAGCTGAGGGTCCTTAAGGCCAGTCATTGCTAGTGGGTTTAGATGAGTAGTGCCTTATTCACCAGATGTAGCCAGTCTTGCAAAGTAAAAATTCCTGCTGGTCAGCACCTGGCTTGGCCAACTGCTGTGAGGAGTTCCCAGTTCTCTTCTCCCCTTTTAAAATACAGAGATGGCGTCTTGAACCTCACTTCCTTGATGTTGGGCACAGACTCCTTGACTCGAACGGGGCTGCTGGTGTGAATAAGGAGTAACGGCCGTGGAACTGGGCCTCCGGCTCGGCAGCGCTCTTGGCATTACTAGCCGATTACTTAGCTTGTGTGAAATTCGTCGATCTCGGTCCTGTTCCTTGCCAGGCCCTGCACACAGTTGAAAACAAAAATTGAAATTGTTCTTCGCCTCGGCCAAGAGGCCAAGGATTGAATGGGGCCCAGAGCCCCCTCTAGGACAGGGCATGCAGGGAAGCCTGCACTGCTTGTGTGTTCAGCTGATGATGCTTTGGTGAGCACCAAGTCAGTGGAAAAGCAACGAACATGCTGGCTGCAAGAGTAAGTCTGGTTCGGCTTGTCCTGAGTGTGGTGTTAAGAGCCAAAGCAAACTCGGCTTTGTGATTAACAAGGGTCTTATGGCGATAGATGGGGCAGAGTTAGTTCAAGTTGGCGTCGAGAGAATGTGTTTTGAAAGGGGCATCTGCTTTATTAAACAATAAAATAAATTGGGCAAACCTGAGAAGTGGACCCACTTCATACCAAATAATCCACTTTTAAACATCCATAAACACTCGGCTTTCGAAAGATTTTAGGATAATCCCTTTGCATTTTGTTGTGGGTTTTTTTTTAAATTGAGTGTTTTCAGTGCAGAGTGCAGGGCAAGGGGCGGGAGAGTGAACGAACTAAAACTGACTTGTATTAGCGTGTCGTGTGGATCCCCAAGTGTGTGTGCATAACATTAAACAGCAAAATTATGGAGTCAACAAAAATAAAACGGCAGGAGGCAGTTACCGTATAACCTGGCGCTGAAATCTATATTTCAACCTAAATTATTTTCATCTCGTAAAGTTAATCGCCACTGTGGGTCGGACGCTTTTCCAGTGTAATTCAGCCCTCGGAACTGGAACTGGATAACCAGCAAACCCAGCGTTTTGAGTAGCAGGTGGAGCAAGGACCCGTTGTCTATAGTTGTTTTAAAACTGGGAGGACAATAAA
>NC_088812.1:11831604-11875945 GCF_011386835.1 Chrysemys picta bellii | reverse complement strand
GGCGTGATGCACTCGGTGGCCACGGCCTGTAGCCTGGGCAAGCTGCAGGGCTGCGGCTGCGCCTGGGGGGAGCACGGCGGCCAGGAGAAGCAGCGGCTGAAACTGAGCCAGCTGCAGGCGCTGTCCCGGGGCAAGGGCCTCCCCCCTCACCTGGCCTCGCTCCTGGGCGAGCCCGGCCCGCAGGACACCTGGCAGTGGGGCGGCTGCGGGCCCGACATCAGCTTTGGGGAGCGCTTCTCCCGGGACTTCCTGGACTCACGAGAGGCGCCACGCGACATCCAGGCCCGGATGAGGATCCACAACAACTGGGTGGGCAGGCAGGTATGGTGCCCATGAGGCAGGGGCACGGGGGGGAGGCACTGGCACTGGGGGAGGGGCACAGTGCCTGCGGGGCACAGCGGGCGAGGAGAGGAGGGGAGGGATGCTAGGGGGCAGGGGCACGGGGGGGAGAGGCACTGGCACTGGGGGAGGGGCACAGTGCCTGCGGGGCACAGCGGGCAAGGAGAGGAGGGGAGGGATGCTAGGGGGCAGGGGCACGGGGGGGAGAGGCACTGGGGGAGGGGCACAGTGCCTGCGGGGCACAGCGGGCGAGGAGAGGAGGGGAGGGATGCTAGGGGGCAGGGGCGGAGGGGCAGGGTCACTGCTGCTCCCTGGGAGGCCCATGGCAGATGCCTCAGGCCAGGCATAAGTAGGACGGGCACAGCTCACTCTGCATGCGTGTGTGTGGGGGGGCTCCGTCCTGAGCCCCAGCAGGGAGCAGCCGGGGATCAGCAGCGGCAGGCCCCCATGGCAGGTCGCTGCACGGTCCAGTGGCGGGGAGTTCCGCCGGCTCACCCGTCTCCCCCGGAACAGGTGGTGGCGGAGAACATGAAGCGGAAGTGCAAGTGCCACGGCACGTCGGGCAGCTGCCAGTTCCGCACGTGCTGGCCGGTGGTGCCCGAGTTCCGGCTGGTGGGCGCGGTGCTGCGGGAGCGGATGCAACACGCCGCCTTCATCAGCGCCCACAACCGCAACAGCGGCGTGTTCGGGCCGCGGCTGGGTCCGCGCCGCCTGGCCCGCGAGCTGGTCTACTTCGAGAAATCACCCGACTTCTGCGAGCACGACCCGGCGCTCGACTCGCCCGGCACCCGCGGCCGTGCCTGCAACCGCACCAGCCCCCGAACGGACGGGTGCGCCAGCCTGTGCTGCGGGCGAGGCCACAACCTCCTGCGCCAGACGCGCCGCGAGCGCTGCCGCTGCCACTTCCACTGGTGCTGCTCCGTGCTGTGTGAGCAGTGCCGGCTCAACACCTGGCTCAGCGTCTGCAAGTGAGGGGGGGCCGCCTGCGCCGCCCCCAGCCCTGCCTCCTGCCCCGGCAGCATGGACGGAGCAGCCCCCTGCCCGCTGCCTGACACGAGGGTCCCTGCAGGTGTTTCGGGGCGTGCGCAAAGGCTGCGGGCCAAAGAGAAGGGCAGCACCCCAGCTCCGCGCCCGTAACTCCTAGGGCTTTGTGGGAAGGGAACAAGAAGCGTGGGGAGGGGGAGGGCGCTGCAGTGGGGCCGGGGGGGAAGCTAAGCAAATTTTGCAAATGCTTTAAATGCTGCAGGGGAGTGGGGGAGCAGAGGCATGGGGGGCAGAAAGGGTGTTATGGGGTTGCCAGGAGGCAGTGGGGCTTTCAGGGGTGGGGCCAGGGGGACACTGCAGGAGCAGTGGGGATGGGGGGGGCTGGTCAGCGGAGCAGTGGAGGGGTTGGGGGGATGCTGCGGGGGCAGTGGGGGTATGGGGAGTGGAGCAGAGCAGTGAGAGTTGGGAGGATGCTGTGGGGATCAGGGGGACACAGTGGGGTTGGGGCGGAGCAGTGGGAGTTGGGGAGGAGCAGTGGGGGTCGGCAGAGCAGTGGGGATCAGGAGAACACAGTGAGGGGTTTTATAGATTCATAGATTCTAGGACTGGAAGGGACCTCGAGAGGTCATCGAGTCCAGTCCCCTGCCCTCATGGCAGGACCAAATACCGTCTAGACCATCCCTGATAGACATTTATCTAACCTACTCTAAAATATCTCCAGAGATGGAGATTCCACAACCTCCCTAGGCAACTTATTCCAGTGTTTAACCACCCTGACAGTTAGGAACTTTTTCCTAATGTCCAACCTAGACCTCCCTTGCTGCAGTTTAAACCCATTGCTTCTGGTTCTATCCTTAGAGGCTAAGGTGAACAAGTTTTCTCCCTCCTCCTTATGACACCCTTTTAAATACCTGAAAACTGCTATCATGTCCCCTCTCAGTCTTCTCTTTTCCAAACTAAACAAACCCAATTCTTTCAGCCTTCCTTCATAGGTCATGTTCTCACGACCTTTAATCATTCTTGTTGCTCTTCTCTGGACCCTTTCCAATTTCTCCACATCTTTTTTAAAATGCGGTGCCCAGAACTGGACACAATACTGCATCTGAGTATTGGGTCGGGGTGGAGCAGTGAGGTCAGGGGGACGCAGTGGGGGCCGGGGGGACGCAGTGGGATCTCAGGTTCGGGCATTGGGGGCTGGGGTGGGTATCAGCAGGGGGCCGGGGTGGGGGATGCCGCAGGGTTAATTTATTGCTCTAGGGCAGAGAGCTCAGGGGTTCCGAGCCCCATCAGCGTTACCCGGTCTGTGCGCTCCGTGTCTCACTGCCTGTTTTCACACCTGTACCCGATTCTCGCGGCAAAGCGCGGCCCCGCTTGGCTATTGTAGCAGCAACCGCCGGTTCCTGTCAGTAAAAGCACCTGCCTGGGGAGTGACTGCGGTGAATTCACTGGCACCGGGTTGCAGTGCCCGGCGCTGCACAGACCCCTTCCTGCGCCGACGCTCGCCGGGTGGGGCCTGCTCGGGTCCCCTCTGCTCTTGTGCCCCTCCTGGGTGCAGGCGCTGGACAGGGCTGGGGCAGCAAGGCCCGTTCCCAGCCCAGGCCCAGCAAATATGTTGGTTAAACATTTGTTACATGGAAACTGGGAGGAAGGGGGATTAGAGGGGGCTGGGAGCCAGGACTCCTGGGTTCCATCCCTGGTTCTGGGTGGGGAGTGGGGTCCAGTGGTTAGAGTGGGGGGGGCTGGGAGCCAGGACTCCTGGGTTCTATCCCTGGTTCTGGGTGGGGAGTGGGGTCCAGTGGTTAGAGGGGGGGGGGCTGGGAGCCAGGACTCCTGGGTTCTATCCCTGGTTCTGGGTGGGGAGTGGGGTCCAGTGGTTAGAGTGGGGGGGGGGCTGGGAGCCAGGACTCCTGGGTTCTATCCCTGGTTCTGGGTGGGGAGTGGGGTCCAGTGGTTAGAGGCGGGGGGCTGGGAGCCAGGACTCATGCCTTCCTTGCGAACCCACATGGCATGTAGCTGGAGGGCTGGGCTCCCCACAGCTGATAACAGTGCTGCAAGCTTCCTCACAGCAGTGCCCCCACAGCTGAGACTCCGTGCAGACATCCTTGCGTCTCGTTACAGCAGTGCCCCCAATGGGGCTGCGAGCTCCCTGGTGGCAGTGGGTTGCTTGGGCATGGCAGGTTCTCAGTGCCAAGCCCCGTGGCTTGGGCAAAGCAGAGGCCTGGTGCTCAGGGGAGAAGGCTGGGGGCAGTGGAAGGCAGACGGGTGGTCCTGACCCATGAAGCAGACGGTTTGTTGCAGGGATTTGATAGCGGCTGCTCAGGGAGGCTACAGGACAGGGAACTGCCCTGCTAGGCTGCGGGTTCAAATCCGGCCCTAGGAGGGTGGTGACCAGAGCCCATTACTATCTCACTGTGAGGTGAGCTTTCTGGGGTTCAACCTGCTGCCTCCCACCACCCGACCCGACCCGACCCCGAGACCAGCTGGTCCCTGGCTAGCGGCTCCTGGGACACACGCTCCCCTCTGCCCCAGTGGATTTTGTGTGCCATGACCCCAGTGGAGCAGACCCCCCCACACACAGAGAAATCAGCCTGAGTTGAAGGCACCAGAGGGCAGTGGTGGGGTTGGGGGGATGCTGGGGGGCTGCCGAGGGGTCCCTTGACCGTCTACATTCCTTGCTGCAGTGCCCCTCCCCCAACCACCTCCAGGCAGGGGGGCCAGTGTCAGTCCCCCCCTCCCCCCCCCCCCCCCGCTGACCTGGGGTGAGGAACATTCCCAGGGAGCGCAGGCCCCAGATCAGCCAGAGGCTGCACAGACATTAGCCAGGGAGGGTGCATCACCCTGCCCCCCCCAAGACCTGCCTCGCCCCCCCATTTCAAACTGCACCAGACACCACCCCCCCCCGAGACCAGAGTGGGGCACTGCTTCTGCAGGGGAAACCCCGCACACCCGCCGGTGCCCCCAGGGCCTTCGGCAGGACCGACGGGCAGCAAATGTAAACACGACCCAACTGGGTGCCCTTTGCATGGCAGGCGGGTGGCCTGTGGAACTCACAGCCACTGGGTGTGAGAGGGGAGGAGAGCTGGGCGGGGTCAGGCTGTTGTGCATGAAGAGGGCAGACGCCCTCCCTCACGGGGAATGAGGCAACCCCGACCTGGTGGGGCAGGGGCCTCCCGTCTGGGCCGCCCAGGGGTGGTGCATTTCCTCTGCAGCAGTGGGGGACGGGGAGCGGGCTAGAGGGACCCTCCTGGGAGCAAGGACGCCGAGCCAGGGGCCCCCAGCACAGGGCCCGGCCCCCAGGGCAGAGACCCCAGCAGAAGGTGCTGGGATGCCGGGCAGCAGGGTGTGGGAGACAGCCTTGGCCATGGGGCTGCGGGTCACTGAGTGTGGAAGCCGCATGCAGCGTCTACCCCCCCACCCCGGGGCAGGGCTGAGGGGCGTCAATGGGGGGGGGGGGGCTGCGCCTGCCCTGGGGAGGCCCTGCTTGCCAGCATCTTGCTCCCCTAGCAGCTGAGGTGGGACACTCCCTGGGAGCTGCAGGCTCTGACTCACGCTGCAAACACACAGGCCCTGCCCTGACCTCAGCCTGCCCTGCAGCCCAGCCCAGCCTCCAGCCGGGCGGGGGGGGGGGGGGGGGGGAGAAATTGTACAGAGTGCAGGGCTGTGTGTGTGTGTACCATGAGCAGGGCTCTGTGTGTGTGCATACAGTGTGCAAGGCTGTGTGTGCAGAGCACACATGTACATGGGTCTCTGTATGTACAGTGTGCAGTGAGAGGAGCTCAAGAGGCTCTGTGTGCAGTGAGTGAACACTGGGGGGGGTTGGGGGCTCTGTGTGCAGTGAGGGGGGCTCAGGGGGGCTCTGTGTGCAGTGCACTCATGCCTTGGGGAAGGAGGGAACCCCGGAGCCCCGACTCCAGTTGAAGTGCACTGACCCACCTGCAATGACACAACCCAGGCGTCCTGGCTCCCAGCCGGCAGGTGCCCAGCCTGGCTGCCCATGGGGCAGGTGGGGCCATGCCCAGCCCCAGAGGTACCCCTCTCCTCCAGTGCGTGTCCACACTGCAAGGCGCAGTGCGCCACCTGCTGGGGGAGAGTGGCACTGGCAGCTCCCCCACCCACATCCCAGTGGGGCGCAGGGCCGGGGCCGCTGAACGAGATGCAGTAGATCCGTCCATTGCAGAGCCAGGAGAGAACCCAGGAATCCTGGCTCCCAGCCCCCTCCTCCTCCAACCCACTAGACCCCACACCCCTCCCGGAGCCGGGGATAGAACCCAGGAGTCCTGGTTCCCAGCCCCTTCCTTCTCTAACCCACTAGACCCCACGCCCCTCCCGGAGTCGCGGATAGAACCCAGGAGTCTTGGCTCCCAGCTCCCTCCTCCTCCAACCCACTAGACCCCACGCCCCTCCCGGAACCGGGGATAGAACCCAGGAGTCCTGGCTCCCAGCTCCCTCCTCCTCCAACCCACTAGACCCCACGCCCCTCCCGGAGCCGGGGATAGAACCCAGGAGTCCTGGCTCCCAGCCCCTTCCTTCTCTAACCCACTAGACCCCACGCCCCTCCCGGAGTCACGGATAGAACCCAGGAGTCCTGGCTCCCCGTAATATTTTCTAACCACTCGACGGCCCTGCCATGGGGAGGGGTGATCTCACTGCACTATGGCCAGACGTGCGAGGGCCCCAGCAGACCCAGGGAAGGGTTGGCTCTGACAGCAGGGGGAGAGGCTCCCTCATTCCCTCGAGGCAGGTCCAGGTGGCAGGGTCGGGAGGGAGGCTGGGGCTAATAATCAATACCCAGCTCTTATCTAGCACCTCTCACCCAGGGATCCCAAAGCACTTTACAGATGGGGAAACTGAGGCACAGAGACGGGACCAGCACTTGCCCCAGGTCACCCAGCAGAACAGGGGATAGAATCCAGGGCTTCGGAGTCCCAATCCAGCAATGCAGCAGCACCCACGGAGTGGCAGAGGGGTGCAGCGCCTGTGTGTCCCTCTGGCTGCCGTGGGGTGCACCCTGCGGGGGGCTCTGCAGCACCTCATGGACCCTGCCACAGTAAGCCAGGGGGAAGCTGGCTCCCCGGGGTGGGGGGTTCTGCTCTGGGCAAGCAGCACCCAAGGGACTGGAGCAACCTGCCTGTAGGCAGCGACTGGGCCAGGCCATGCTGGGGGGGGGGGGCAGCCGATGGTCACATGGGGAACTTTGTTCCTGCCTTATCCCCTACTCATGCTGCAGGGGAGCCTCCTCCTATTGCATTGCGCCCTCTCCACTTGTGCAGTGTGACCCCCCTGCACATCTCCCGCTAATGCACCATGAGCCCTGCATGCACGTCACCCCCGCTAAGGCACCACATCTCCCACTAATGCACCATGAGCCCTGCATGCACGTCACCCCCGCTAAGGCACCACATCTCCCACTAATGCACCATGAGCCCTGCATGCACGTCACCCCCGCTAACGCACCACATCTCCCACTAATGCACCATGACCCCTGCATGCACGTCACCCCCGCTAACGCACCACATCTCCCACTAATGCACCATGACCCCTGCATGCACGTCACCCCCGCTAACGCACCACATCTCCCACTAATGCACCATGACCCCTGCATGCACGTCACCCCCGCTAATGCACATCTCCCACTAATGCACCATGACCCCTGCATGCATGTCACCCCTGCTTATGCACCACAGACCCCCATGTACATCTGCCGCTAATACACCACAACCCCCACATGCACATCGCCCCCACTAATGCACCACAGCCCCCCACACACATCTCCTGCTAATGCACCCCGGCCCCCCATGCACATCTCCTGCTAATGCACCATGACCCTATGCACGTCACTCCGCTAATGCACCATGACCCCTGCATGCACGTCACCCCCGCTAATGCACCATGATCCCCCCCTCGCATATCTCCCGCTAATACACCACGGCCCCCCCATGCACACTCCCGATGGCACCTCACCATCATGAATCTCAGCCTTCCTATTCACGCTCCAGCCCCCGCGTGTCCCACGCCCACGCTGATGTGACCCCCCCATTCACACGCATCATCCCCCGGGTAACAGCCCCACCCCAGCGCCCCCAGGCATGCACAAGACCCACGATGCTTCACACCCTCAGCTCCCCAATGCACCCCCAATGCAGCCCCCCTTGCGCTTCCCCTCCCCCACTAGTGCAGCAACCCCCCCCCCATGCATTGCTGCAGCTGCTGCCATGGAGATGGGTTGCTGATCTCGCGAGGTTTGCTGCCCCCCCTCTCCCCAGAGTTAGGCGAGAGCTCTCGCGAGATCCCCGGGTGCGTGCACGGGGCCTGCTGCTTCCGGCTGGGGGGGGAGGGGGGTCGGTGCAGAGTCAGCTGGGGAGGAGGAGGAGGGGGCGGGAGGAAGAGCGCGAGCCGGAGCCGGAGCAGGTAGGTGCGGGGTGCAGGGGCCTGGGGAGTAGCAGGCCAGCCCCTTGGGGGGGCATGCAATGGGGCCCGTACTCCGGGGGGGCTCGCTCAGTGGGGTGCATGGGGGGAGCAGGCCAGCCCCCTGGGGGCGGGGTGTGGGGCATGCAATGGGGCCCGTACTCCAGGGGGGCACGCTCAGTGGGGTGCATGGGAGGGAGCAGGCCAGCCCCCTGGGGGCGGGGTGTGGGGCATGCAATGGGGCCCGTACTCCGGGGGGGCACGCTCAGTGGGGTGCATGGGGGGAGCAGGCCAGCCCCCTTGGGGGGCATGCAATGGGGCCCGTACTCCGGGGGGGGCTCGCTCAGTGGGGTGCATGGGAGGGAGCAGGCCAGCCCCTTGGGGGGGGCATGCAATGGGGCCCGTACTCCGGGGGGGCACGCTCAGTGGGGTGCATGGGGGGGAGCAGGCCAGCCCCCTGGGGGCGGGGTGTGGGGCATGCAATGGGGCCCGTACTCCGGGGGGCACGCTCAGTGGGGTGCATGGGGGGAGCAGGCCAGCCCCCGGGGGGGCATGCAATGGGGGCCGTACTCCGGGGGGGCACGCTCAGTGGGGTGCATGGGGGGGGGGAGCAGGCCAGCCCCCTTGGGGGGCCCATGCAATGGGGGCCGTACTCCGGGAGGGCACGCTCAGTGGGGTGCATGGGAGGGAGCAGGCCAGCCCCCTGGGGGCGGGGGGTGGGGCATGCAATGGGGGCCGTACTCCGGGGGGGCACGCTTAGTGGGGTGCATGGGGGGGGGAACAGGCCAGCCCCCTGGGGGCGGGGTGTGGGGCATGTAATGGGGCCTGTACTCCAGGGGGGCACGCTCAGGGGGTGCATGGGAGGGAGCAGGCCTGCCCCCTGGGGGCGGGGTGTGGGGCATGCAATGGGGCCCGTACCCTGGGGGGCACGCTCAGTGGGGTTCATGGGGGGAGCAGGCCTGATCCCCGGCAGGGTGGGGGTTTGTGTGCAGGCCATCTGGAGGTGCAGGGGCTGCAGTGGGGCCTGTTGCTGGGGGGGCAGCCGGTCCCCCCATGTCACTGAGCCTGGGGAGCCCTGGGAGTGGGGGTGTCTCAGACTAGCAGAGGAGCTGGACCCAGACGTCCCTTGCCCCAGGGCCCCATCCAGAGTGGGGTGTCTGGGGGGGGCGGTGTGCCTCGGGGAGAGCGGGGAGCCCAGCTGGGGGCCAGCATCCCGATGGGGGCAGCAGGCCTTGCCCCCCTGCTGCCGGGGGAGGCTGGTTTTGGGGTCCTATTTGCAGACCCCAATAGTGGAAGGGGCTGAGAGCCCAGTGGGGGGGCAGGGCCCTTCCAAAGAATGAGCGCAGCCCTGTTCTCTGAGCAGGGTCCCCCCTGAGGCTTGGGGGCTACCTCCCACCCCGAGGGGCCCTTCTTTCCCGGGTGGGGGCAGCAGGGCCTGGGGTTTTGCCCCCATGCTGACCAGAGAGTGAACCCCCTGTGGGTTTTCCTGGGGGGAGCTCCCCCCTTTATCACTTGTGAAGTGTTGCGGGTGGAAGGCAGGGAGCGTTGTCGTGCTTCATTATTAGTCATTTTGGGTGGGTGGGTCGCAGCCCTGGGAGTCCTGGGGGCTGCTGGGAGGGCCCGGTGCTCTCACGGGGGGAGGGGGCTCATGGGTCTGGAGCATCTGGGCCCGGGGGCGTCTGAGGGGGGCCCTGGCAGTGCCATGGGCAGGCTGTAGAGGTGAAGCATCAGGCGCTGGTGTGGGCGGGCAGGGGGGCGCTGATACCCCGAGGACAGGGAATGGCCTAAAACGCCAGCGAGAGAGTAATGGTCTGGAACGGTGAGAGGTGCCGGTGCCCCCTTCCCCTGAGCAGGTCCCATGTACAGGCATAGGGGAAGTGGGGGGCTGGGAGCCAGGATTCCTGGGTTCAGTTCCCAGCTCGGGGAGGGGAGTGGGGTCTAGTGGCTGGAGGCTGGGAATTCTTCTGTTGACGCCATGGCCTTGGGTAAGTCCCTGTCTCAGTGCCTCAGTTTCCCCATCTGTGTTAAGGCTGGTCTGGACCCACCTCCTGGGGGCTGCGGTCGGCAGGCGCTGGGGGAAGGGCTATTTTGATTGGTTAGCGCAGCATTAAGAGCCTGTGCGATGGACCCCCCCTCCGCCCCCAGCCCTGCATGTGCTGCTCCTGGCCCTCGCTGGCAGCAGTGTCGTGACCCTGCTGCCGGTGCCTTGGGGGCCGACGCTCCGTGGAGGGGGAGCGAGGGCAGCCGAGTCAGCTGGCCCTGGTGGGCGCTGGGCACGGCCTGGCACGGCTGCCCCCGGCTCTGCCTTTCAGTATTGTGACGCAGGGAGAAAGGTCCCTTGTGTGGTGCACAAAACCAGCCTGTGGCGCTGCCCTGGGCTCCAGGCCGATCCTTCTCACCGATTGCCGGCGGGTCTCCCCTCTGCCCCCAGCCATGGGGCTGGGTAGCCTGAAGCCAATGGGCCAGCAGGGGCCCCTGACTGTCGCTGCTGGCCATGGCTGTCGAACACATGGGGATCAGGGCTGGGTCAGCCGGGCATCGAGCCGGGACTCGGGGCCTGAGCCGCCCAATGCCCCGCCCGACCCAGCCCTGCCGTGGAGCTGAGCTCCTGGGGCCCGGGCCCGCTGGGAGCTGCTGACGCCGGCCGGCCTTGCCCTTCCCGCTGCCCAGGAACCGCGAGCAAGCCGGCCCCGGGAGCCCCTGCACCGCGCCCCCGCCGCCACCATGGGCAACATCTTCGGGAACCTGCTGAAAAGCCTGATTGGCAAGAAGGAGATGCGCATCCTGATGGTGGGGCTGGACGCGGCCGGGAAGACCACCATCCTCTACAAGCTGAAACTGGGCGAGATCGTCACCACCATCCCCACCATCGGTAGGGCCGGGAGCCGGGCCGCGGCCCCTGGGGGCTCCCATCAGCCGGCCCGGCCGTGGGGACGGGGACTCCCATGTGACGGGCGTGGTCCTGTGAGCACACAGCCCCACGTGCTGGCCTGGGGGGCAGGAGGAAAGGACCAGCTGACCCATAACGGGCCTGGGCTCTGGCTGTTGTCTAGCGTTGTTTGGCTCCCCATAGACCATTTCATCAGGACTCCTGGGTTCTCTCCCTGGCTCTGGGAGGGGAGTGGGGTCTAGTGGTTAGAGTGGGGGAGGGCGGGGGAGCCAGGAGTCCTGGGTTCTCTCCCTGGTTCTGGGAGGGGAGTGGGGTCTAGTGGTTAGAGCAGGGGAGGGAGGGGGAGCCAGGAGTCCTGGGTTCTCTCCCGACTCTGGGAGGGGAATGGGGTCTAGTGGTTAGAGTGGGGGAGGGGGGCTCGGAGCCAGGACTCCTGGGTTCTCTCCCTGGCTCTGGGAGGGGAGTGGGGTCTAGTGGTTAGAGTGGGGGGGGGGGGGCTCGGAGCCAGGACTCCTGGGTTCTCTCCCTGGCTCTGGGAGGGGAGTGGGGTCTAGTGGTTAGAGTGGGGGAGGGAGGGGGAGCCAGGAGTCCTGGGTTCTCTCCCGGCTCTGGGAGGGGAGTGGGGTCTAGTGGTTAGAGGGGAGGAGTTACAACGCCTGGGTTCTTTACCCAGCTTTGCTGCTGTCTGAACTTGGAGGCAAGCTGCTGACCTCCGTGCCTCAATTTCCCCATCTGAACCTGCACCGCCCTGCCCCCCCTCCCTGCCTCAGTTTCTTTGCCCATTGAGAAACTCCTGTGCGAGATGAGTTTGCTGGGTCTCAGTCCAGTGCTTGGACACCCTGCAGAAGAGCTCGAGGCAAAGAGGGTTGAGCCCCCACTGGGGGCAGGGCTGCTGCCCCCCCACGACTGTGGCTAACCCCCCCACCCCCCTTTGCAGGGTTCAACGTGGAGACTGTCGAGTACAAGAACATCAGCTTCACCGTGTGGGACGTGGGCGGCCAGGACAAGATCCGGCCCCTGTGGCGGCACTACTTCCAGAACACCCAGGGTACGGTGGGCAGAGCCCCCCCCTCTCCTGGGGGGCCTTCCCTCCCCCCAGCGATAGTCTAGGGCTGGCTGAGTATATGTGGGGGGAGGGAGGGTTAGAAGGTTTCTCCTTCTCCTGCTCCCAGGGTGACCAGATCACAACACTCAAATATCGGGACACAAATATTGGTGTCATCAGCCCCGCCCACAGTCCACCCCTGCTCCTGCCAGGCTCCGCCTCCACTCTGCCCCAGGTCCCACCCCCTCCCTGTTCGCCCCCCACCCCCACCCTTCCTCATCTGCGGGCTTGCTGCGTCCCTCCTCAGTCCCCCACCCACTGCTCGCCTGCCCGCCACTCGCCTCTTCACCCCCCCCCCCCGCCCACCACTCACGCATACTGTGCCGACTTCCCTCTGCTGGGTGGGTGCTCACCCACCCCCCGCCTCTTCCCGCTCAAGCATCCGCCCTCGCTCCGTCCCCATTCCACCCCCTTTCCCCAAGTCCCCGCCCCTGCCCTGCCCCCTGCCCTGAGTGCCCCGCATTCCCGCTCCGCCCCCTCCCTCCTGGAAAGCGCAAAGCACCGCCAAACAGCTGTTAGGTGGCGGGAAGCGCTGGGAGGGGGGCAGGACAAGACGGGATGGGGGGATGGGGGGGAGAAGGAGGCGAGGGGGGGGAGCTTGGCTGCAGTTTTTCCCCATGGGTGTTCCAGCCCCGGAGCACCCACGGGATCAGGGCCTCCCTCCCGCTTGCCTCCTTACCCGAATATTGGGACAAATGGCGTCCCGATCGTACATTGATCTGGACGCGGGATTAAGGGTAAATATCGGGACAGTCCTGATTTTATCGGGACATCTGGTCACCCTACCTGCTCCCCCCCTCCCCTGCCATGGTGTGAGTGGGTGGGGGAAAGAGAATTGGTGAATGACTTTGTTCAACCCCCCATTAGAGGGGTGGGGTGGTGAGGAGGGGTCTAGGGGTGCACTGTCACCCCCCAAGGTGGGGTGGTGAGGAGGGGTTTGGGGGTGCACTGTCACCCCCGAGAAGGGATTTGGGGGCACACTCACACATGGCCCCGGAGTGGGGTGGGGCTCCCTAGCTGGGGGACTGAATTGTCCCCCCCAGTGCCCGGTGTCAGTGCCCTCCCTCCACCCCCCCAGGGCTGATCTTCGTGGTGGACAGCAATGACCGGGAGCGGGTGAACGAGGCGCGCGAGGAGCTGATGCGGATGCTGGCCGAGGACGAGCTGCGGGACGCCGTGCTCCTCGTCTTCGCCAACAAGCAGGTGGGTGTCGTCCCAGGGCCCCTCCAGCCTCGGCCGCCCTGGGGCTGAATTCTCCGCGGTGTCTGTAACCCCCCCTCTGCCCCCCAGGACCTGCCCAACGCCATGAACGCGGCGGAGATCACGGACAAGCTGGGCCTGCATTCCCTGCGTCACCGCAACTGGTACATCCAAGCCACGTGCGCCACCAGCGGCGACGGGCTCTACGAAGGCCTGGACTGGCTGGCCAACCAGCTGAAGAACAAGAAGTGAGCCGCCCTTCTGCCCACCCCCTCTCAGGCTGGCAGGACCCGTCGGTTCTCCCCCCTCCCCCTCTCGTTGGGTTTTGCTTTCTTTCTGGCACCGGTTGCTGTGGGTTTGATTTGGGGTCTCGGTTCTGGCCCCCCCCCTCCCCCGGGGTTTGCACGGATCTCGGTGTGTGTGCGCGTGTGATGAATATATCGATATATAAATATTTATGGGGGGCGGGGGGCATCTGCTTCCGTGCTGGGGCAGCCCCCTGCCGCCGGGGCGGGGGGCACCGACTGCCCCGCGTGTAGCAGTGGCCTTTCTTTTGTGTTGTTTTTATGTTGTTCTTGGTGCCCTGTGACGTGACACGGAGGTAAATTCCTCAAGGCAGCTTTAAGCTTCTGTGTAGGGGGGGCTACTGGTCTGTGCTGGGGGGGAGGGGACACTGCAGGGGGAGGGGGCAGCCGGGCGAGTCGTTTTTGGGTCTCATCCCGTTCCATCTTTCATCTGGGTGGTGGTGGGGGGGGGGGTTGGTATCACTTGCTAGGGCAGCGCCCCCTGCTGGCAACGTGGCCCTTTCCCCAGTCTCCCCCTGCTCCACACTGTACAGGCACCAGGGGGGGCTGGCAGAGCTGGTGGGGGACCGGCCAGTGCAGTCTCTGTGCAAGGGAGGTGAACGTTGCCGAGGGGGGCGCAGGGGGGCTGTGGATTCAGTGGCAGAATCGGGACCATGGTGGAAATTGCCCCTCCAGCCTCGCCCCCCCCCCCCCGGGTTTCAGACGCTGCCGGACCCAGCGTTCCCGTGCGCTTCCCTGTGTCTCCACTGGGGCGGCACCCACAGCTGCTAAATAACTCCCCGAGGTCGCCCCAGAGCAAGGGCCCCAGGTTCACCCCCCCACACACCAAATCATGTCACTTCAAGAGGGAGGATTCCTCCCCCTGCAGCAGCCCCCCCATGTTCCCCAGCGCCCACCTCCTCGGCAGCCGTGGGGGGCTGTGGGGGGCACTCCCGTTATCATGACCACCTGCGGTGGGGACACCCCAAGAGGCGCCTGTTGGGCTGAGCAGGGATTTAGGGGAGATGCATCAGGGACCCCCACTGCCCCCCGGACTTGCCCACAGCAGAGGGATGGTAGCCCTGGGGATCCTGTCCCCCAGGGGCCGGTGGTGGGAGCACGTTAGCTCAGGTTGGGCTGGGTAATTAGCGGCTGTTTCTTGGTGGGCTGGTTAGCAAGGAGTGTATTAATTTTTCCTTTGTACCCGCCCCCCCCAGCAGTCATGCATGTGACCCCCTCCAATCCTTCTCCCCCAAGATGGAGGGAAATTGGGCCTCACCCACTCCCCCGGCTTGGGGAGCCACCTAACCAGCCAACAGGGGCCAGCGATTCACAGGTGACCCCCCCACCCCCTCCCCGTGTGCAGCACAGTGATTGTAACGAGAACACACACACCCCCCGGGCGGACGGACGGACGGACTGTCAGCTCCTCCCCAGCACATGTATTTATACCCCCGGTCTCTGCTTGGTGTGACATGTTGCCCGTGGTTCTGCCCTGGGACGTGGCCCGTGTGTATAGCACCACCTGCCTCTCCCCTCCCCCCCGGCTCTCGGGGTGTTGGATACACGAGGACCCCTGTACCCCCATTGAATATTAAACATGTTTTATGTAGTGCTGGCCCAGTGTCGCTTCTTTCACTTCCCCGGGGCTGCCAGAGGAACTGACACCCCCAACTACTCTCTCAGGCGGGGGGGAGCCAGGACTCCTGGGTTCTCTCCCCTGCTCTGGGAGGGGAGTGGGAGCTGGTGGGTTAGAGCAGGGGGGGCTGGGAGCCAGGACTCCTGGGTTCTCTCCCCTGCTCTGGGAGGGGAGTGGGGGTCTAGTGGATTAGAGCAAGGGGGGGCTGGGAGCCAGGACTCCTGGGTTCTCTCCCCTGCTCTGGGAGGGGAGTGGGGGCTGGTGGGTTAGAGCAGGGGGGGCTGGGAGCCAGGACTCCTGGGTTCTCTCCCCTGCTCTGGGAGGGGAGTGGGGGCTGGTGGGTTAGAGCAGGGGGGTTGGGACTCCCCATCGCACCTGGGCTGAGCTGGTACGTGGCCCGGATCTGGTGCCCTCACCCCCCACCCCCATCAGTGCCAGTGAAGCCAGGTCCCCTGGGCGGGCTGGGGAAGGGGTGATGGACAGGCTGGGGCTGACTTTAATTAGAAACAGCTTAGGGGAGCGATGGTGCTTCTGGGGCAGGGAGATCCGGAGCCAGAGAGAAGCTTTACCCCCCCCCCCGGTCCTGTATTTAAGGGGATATTGGCTAAATGGTAAATCCCATTAGCTCTAATCCTGGCTGGGGGAGGCGGATTGTGCCCGTTCCACACTCTGATTTGAAACAAGTGGGGCAGGCACTGAATCCTCGCCCCCGCGCTGGGCCGGGAGGGGGGGGGGGGGGCACAGGGCCTGGCAGCTGGCCCTGGGGCTCTGGAAGAGAGAGGGGCCCTGGTGCAGGACGCCTGGGTTCTGCCCCGCCAGCTCTGCTGCATATTGACGGTGTGATCCTGAGCCCCGGGGAGGGGCCCTGCAGGTTCGGCCATTCGCACTCCTCCAGCCCGGTCACCCCCCTTGCTGGCTGCAACCCCCCTGCACCCTCCAGCCACGCAGCCTCAGCCCCCCACGTGCTGGGCCCCCATCCGAGCCGGAGCCCTGCGGCAGGACAGGCCGGACGTTTCGGAGCGGCACGAGTGGGGGCGAGGCTGCGCTCTCGGGGGGCAGCAGTGGGTAGAGCGGGTGCCAGGTGGTGGTGGGTAAATGGAAACTCCACCCACGTGTCCCGAGAACACAGCCGTGGGGGGAGACGGCCCCTGCCCTGCCCGGGATTCGGGGCTCAGGAGCGGGGCGGTACAGATGGGCACCAGTCCCTGCTCGGTTTCTGGGGTAGAGCGGTGGTGGTGTGGGCAGTGGGACCGTACTGCTGCAGGGATGGCGGTGCCAGGGTTGTTAATAGTGTGGATGAGCCCGAAGGCCTTGGCCAGGCTCCTGCTGGGAGCTGCCTCCAGTCTCCTGGGGCCCAGGCCGGTGCCTCCACAAGGGCAGGTCAAACCCGCCCGTCCGGGGCATCACCCGTCCGGAGCATCGCCCGTGGGTTCTGCGGTGGGCGGAGGCCAGGCCAGGCTTAGCCCCTGGGTTTCAATGCCGCTGCCAGAGCCCAGGTGGAACGCTGCCCCTGCCGTAGGTCCTGTGGTGTCGACTTGAACCAGGCCCGAGCTGACCGGGGCACGCCAGCACTGGGGGAGCAAAGTGAGGGGTGGGGTGCATGGGGGGAGGAGATATAAAGCCCCGCCTCCCCCCAAGACAGGGCAGTTGGAGCCCAGCAGCTGCCCCGGGTCCCTCCATGCTGCAGGCATGTGCCCGGGTGCGGTGGCCACGGGTACCAGGCCTGAGCCCTGCTTGTCTGACACGAGCGTTCTGCCCCCTGGGGTGAGTGATAGAGGTGGGGGTGGGTGGGGCTGGCACTTCAGCCCAGGGTGCAGGGGAAGGAGCGCTGGGTGGGGGATGTGGGGGGGGGGGGTCTCAAAATGTCACATGCCTGGGGACTGGGCTGGGGGGCACATCTGCAGGGTCTGCCAATCAGTTCCCCCCACTCAACGCTCCCCAGAGCTAGTGCTGCCCCTCAAATCCCCAGTGCTCCAAGCAGGTGGTTAGAGCAGGGGGCTGGGGGCCAGGACTCCTGGGTTCTGTCCGTGGCTCTGGGGAGGGAGTCTAGGGGGCCAGGACTCCTGGGTTCTATCCCCAGCTCGGGGAGGGGGTTTAGGGGTCCAGGAGCCAGGACTCCTGGATTCTATCCCCGGCTCTGGGAGGGGGAGGGAATCCGGGAGCCAGGACTCCTGGGTTCTGTCCCTGGCTCTGGGGAAGGAGTCTAGGGGGCCAGGTGTCACGGAGTGTGGGGGAGTCAGGGCCCTGCACCCCTCTTCCTGAGATTCACTGTGACTCTCAACCAGCCAGTAAAGCAGAAGGTTTATTTAAGGACAGGAACACAGTCTCAAGCAGAGCGTGTAGGTACGACCAGACCCCCTCAATTAGGTCCCTCTGGGAGGTTCAGGGAGCTTAGACCCCAGCTTGGGGTTCCCTGCGTTGCACCACCCAGCCCAAACAGAAACTAAACCAAAACTCCTCCTGCTGCTCCTCTCCTTTGTTCAGTCTCCCGGGCAGAAGGTGTTAATTCTCCCCACCCCCTCCTGGCTCAGGTTACAGCTCAGGTAGCTTCCTTCAAGGGAAGTCCCACATCCCCACTGCAATCCCCCTGCAACATTCCCAGGTCAAATCTGCCCCGCTCCCTGCTCCGTCACATCTCTCCCCCCTTCGAGACTGAACTGAGCGGGGTCACTCTGCCCAGTGACCTGGGGAAGTTCAGGGCTCCCTCTCCGGGACAATGCGTCCGCTATCAGGTTGTCACGTCCCTTCAACATGGACCACGTCCATGTCATAATCCTGCAGGAGCAGGCTCCATCTCAGGAGCTTGGCGTTGGCTCCTTTCATCTGGTGCAGCCAAGTCAGGGGAGAGTGGTCGGTGTGCACGGTGAAGTGTCGCCCAAAGAGATATGGCTCTAGTTTCTTGAGGGCCCACACCATGGCCAGGCATTCCTTCTCGATGTCCGCGTGGTTCTGCTCCCGGGGTAGCAACTTCTTGCTCAGGTACACGATGGGGTGTCTCTCCCCCTTTTCATCCTCCTGCATTAACACCGCCCCCAGTCCCGTGTCTGAGGCGTCGGTGAACACCATAAAGGGCTTGTCAAAGTCTGGGTTTGCCAGAACTGGGCCACTGACCAGAGCCTCCTTCAGCGCCCGGAGAGCCTCCTGGCACTCCTCGGTCCAGACCACCTTGTCTGGCTTCCCCTTCTTGCACAGCTCAGTGATGGGGGCGGCTATGGCGCTAAAGTGGGGCACGAACCTTCGATAGTACCCCGCCATCCCAATAAAGGCTTGGACCTGCTTTTTGGTTTGAGGAGCGGGCCAGTCTCTGATCACCTCCACTTTGGCTGGTTCCGGCTTTAGGCAGCTGCTCCCCACCCGGTGGCCTAGGTAGGATACCTCAGCCATCCCCACCTTGCACTTCTCCGGTTTTACGGTCAGCCCAGCCTCCTGGAGTCGGTCCAGCACTTGTCTAACCTGGGACATGTGGTCCTCCCAGGTCTGGCTAAAGACGCAGATGTCATCGATATACGCCACGGCAAAACTCTCCATCCCCCTCAGTAGCTGATCCACCAGGCGCTGGAAGGTGGCCGGTGCTCCCTTGAGTCCGAAGGGCAGGGTCAGGAACTCATAGAGCCCCAGAGGGGTGATAAAGGCCGATTTCAGCCTGGCATCTGCATCCAGCGGCACTTGCCAATAGCCCTTTGTAAGATCCATGGTGGTAAGGTACCGAGCACCTCCCAGCTTGTCTAGGAGCTCGTCCGGCCTGGGCATGGGGTAGGCATCGGCTACAGTGATGGCATTGAGCTTCCGATAGTCCACACAGAACCGGATCGACCCGTCCTTTTTGGGGACCAGCACCACCGGCGAGGCCCAAGGGCTGGAAGACGGCTGGATCACCCCCAAAGCCAGCATGTCATTGACCTCTCTTTCCAGGTCCTGAGCAGTTTTCCCTGTGACTCGGAAGGGGGAGCATTTTATAGGCGGGTGCGATCCTGTCTGCACCCGGTGGACAGTCAGATTAGTGCGTCCAGGCTGGTTGGAAAACAGCTGTTGGTACAGATGCAGCACCCCTCCGATCTCAGCTCGCTGGGCCGGGGTTAGCCGATCAGAGAGGGGAATTGCTTCCAGGGGGAAGCCAGCTCTTGTCCCAGGGAATAGATCTACTAAAGGGTCATCTCCCTGCCCCTCCCAATGTTCACACACGGCCAACACCACATTCCCCCTGTCATAATATGGCTTCATCATATTCACATGGTACACCCGGCGGTGGTGTGCCCGGTTCGACAGCTCCACCACATAGTTTACCTCGTTTAGTTGCTTGACAACCTTGAAGGGCCCTTCCCAGGCGGCCTGGAGTTTGTTTTTCCTCACGGGGATGAGGACCATCACCTGATCCCCAGTGGCGAAGGCGCGGGCCCGTGCTGTGCGGTCATACCAGACCTTCTGCTTCCTCTGGGCTCTGGCCAGACTCTCCCTGGCCAGGTCCATGAGCTCGGCAAGTCGTTCCCGGAAGGTCAGGACATACTCCACCACCGACTCTCCATCAGGAGTGGCCTTCCCCTCCCATTCGTCTCTCATCAGGTCCAGGGGCCCCCTTACCTGCCTTCCATATAACAGTTCGAAAGGCGAAAACCCGGTAGACTCCTGGGGTACCTCCCTGTACGCAAACAGCAGGTGAGGTAAGTACTTGTCCCAGTCCTGCGGGTGCTGATTCATAAATGTTTTCAGCATCATTTTTAGCGTCCCATTGAACCTCTCCACCAGCCCGTTGGATTGGGGGTGATATGCTGAGGCCCAGTTGTGCCGGACCCCACATCTCTCCCACAAGCACCGGAGTAGGGCCGACATGAAGTTGGACCCTTGGTCCGTCAAGACTTCCTTGGGGAACCCCACTTGGCTGAAAATGGTCAGCAGCGCATCTGCCACAGTGTTTGCTTCGATGGACGATAAGGGCACTGCCTCGGGGTAGCGGGTGGCGAAATCTACCACCACCAGGACGTATTTCTTCCCAGACCGGGTCGTCTTGCTGAGAGGTCCCACTATGTCCATGGCCACCTTCTGGAAAGGCTCCTCTATGATGGGCAAAGGTCTCAACGCTGCTTTTCCCTTGTCCCGGGCCGTCCCCACCCGCTGGCAGGGGTCACAGGATCGGCAGTACTGCCGGACGTTGGTGAAGACCCCGGGCCAGTAAAAGTTCTGTAGCAGCCTCTGCCTGGTTCGCCGGATCCCCTGGTGCCCTGCGAGAGGGATGTCATGGGCCAGGTACAGTAGCTTGTGGCGAAACTTCTGGGGAACCACCAGCTGCCTCCTGATCCCCCACGACTCCACTTCCCCTGGGGGAGCCCACTCTCGGTACAGGAACCCCTTCTCCCACAGGAACCTCTCCTTGCATCCTCTCCTCATGGTCTGTACCACACTGAGGTCAGCCAGGCCCCTTAGCTTCCGCAGGGAGGGGTCCTTCTGCAACTCGGCCTGGAACTCGGCGGCTGGGGAAGGGATGGGGACCTGCTCCCTCTCGTCGGCTGGGTCGGGAGCCCCAGCCACCCCGAGCCTTGTCCTTGGGTGTTCCCTCCCTACCCGGGTAGGGTTCGGTGCCTCCGGTGTGACATCCTTCCCAAGGTTAGGGCGTAGTGCCCCTCGCCGGCTCTGGCTACGGGTCACGACTAAGGCGGTCTGGGGGCTGCTTGGCCAGTCCTCTAGGTCCCCCCCCATCAACACCTCAGTGGGCAAATGGTGGTGCACTCCCACATCCTTGGGGCCCTCCTTGGCCCCCCATTTCAGGTGTACCCTTGCTACGGGAACCTTGAATGGGGTCCCGCCCACCCCGGTCAGGGTCAGGAAGGTGTTGGGCACCACCCGATCTGGGGCCACCACCTCGGGCCGGGCCAGTGTCACCTCTGCGCCCGTGTCCCAGTATCCATAAACTTTCTTCCCATCCACCTCCAGGGGAACAAGGCACTCGCTCCGCAGGGACAGCCCCGCGCCCACCCTGTAAACGGAGAACTTTGAATCCGGAGCATCTGGCCCCCCAGAGAAGCTGGCCTGGGGCCCTTCTCTCTCTTGAGCAGTTGATAAGCTGCCAGCTCCTCTTGCGTGAGAAGCCTGCCCCTCGTTCGTCTGGGCCTCTACCAAGTTAACCCAGTGCGGGTTCGGTCTGCTCAGTCTGTCCTTGAGCTTGGGGCACTGGGCCCGAACGTGGCCTCTTCGGCCGCAGTAATAGCAGCTCATGTCCCGTGGGTCCCCTCGAGCCGGTCGGTTGTCCCTGACGCTGGGCATTCCCCGTGGGAGGGGATTCCCCATATTCCCCCTTTGGGAGGTCCCAGGGTGACTCTCTCTCTGCATCGCGGCGGGCCTGTTCCTTTGGGGCTCCTCCCTGCCACCCCCTGACCGGCTCTTTACAAACTCATCGACCAGCCGCCCTGCGTGTCGCGGGTTCTCTGGCTTTCTGTCCACCAACCACAGCCTCAGGTCGGATGGGCACCGCTCATACAGTTGCTCCAGTACCAGCAGTTTAACCAGGTCCTCCTTCGTCTGGGCCCCACCAGCCCACTTGCTGGCGTATCTTTCCATGCGGACGGCTAGTTGCAGATAAGAGATCTCAGGGGTTTTATCCTGACTCCGGAACCTTTCCCGGTACATCTCAGGAGTCAGCCCAAACTCACGTAGCAGGGCCTTTTTGAATAGTTCGTAGTCCCCTTTCTCTGCCTCTCCCAGTTGGCGGTACAATGCCACGGATTTGGGGTCCAGTAAGGGGGTAAGGACCCGGAGTCTGTCCGCGGGATCAACCCGGTGCAGCTCGCAGGCCATCTCAAAGGCATCCAGGAAGTCATCCATGTCCTCCCCCTCCTTGCGTGGGGCCAGGATGCACTTATCAAAGCTCCGTGCAGTCCTGGGTCCCCCCTCACTCACCGCAGCCGGGGGTTCGCTGCCCCTCAGTCTCGCCAGTTCCAGTTCATGCTGACGCTGTCTCTCATTCTCCTCCCGTTCATGCTGTCTCTGTCGTTCACGATCCTCCAGCTCTCTCAGTTTTAGCTCTTTCTCCCATTCCAGCCAATTCCGCTCCACAGATGCCGAACGTTGCCGGGAGGATCCTCTGCTGGCCGGCGAGCTTCGCCGGGAGGATCCCCTGCTGGCGCCCTCGGTATTTGCTGGGCTCCTCCCCACCCTTCCCCTAGGCATAGGAAGGAGGGGTCTCGGGAAGCCCTCAGCAGCCGGCTGACCACTCCCAGCTGGGACAGACACTGGTGCCTGCGCTGCATTTGCCAGGCTGCTTCCCTGAGACACAGGGATCAGTTCATTCGCGCGATCTTCCGCCTCCAGCCGGGCAATGAGCTGTTCTTTGGTGAACCTCCCAATGCGCAGCCCCCTCTGCTTGCACAGCTCCACCAGGTCGCTCTTAAGCCGCTTGGCATACATCTTCCTGCTGGCCACTCACTCTTCAGCACGCCTGGTCCCCGTCAATCCCCCTTCGTTTTACTGCTCCCCAGTCACTTACTGCAGGAAGCGCCGTCCACGGGGTGCAGTAGATCCCACCGCTGCCACCAGTTGTCACGGAGTGTGGGGGAGTCAGGGCCCTGCACCCCTCTGCCTGAGATTCACTGTGACTCTCAACCAGCCAGTAGAGCAGAAGGTTTATTTAAGGACAGGAACACAGTCTCAAGCAGAGCGTGTAGGTACGACCAGACCCCCTCAATTAGGTCCCTCTGGGAGGTTCAGGGAGCTTAGACCCCAGCTTGGGGTTCCCTGCGTTGCACCACCCAGCCCAAACAGAAACTAAACCAAAACTCCTCCTGCTGCTCCTCTCCTTTGTTCAGTCTCCCGGGCAGAAGGTGTTAATTCTCCCCACCCCCTCCTGGCTCAGGTTACAGCTCAGGTAGCTTCCTTCAAGGGAAGTCCCACATCCCCACTGCAATCCCCCTGCAACATTCCCAGGTCAAATCTGCCCCGCTCCCTGCTCCGTCACACCAGGACTCCTGGGTTCTATCCCCAGCTCGGGGAGGGGGAGGGAGTCCAGGGGGCCGGGAGCCAGGACTCCTGGGTTCTATCCCTGGCTCGGGGAGGGGGAGGGAGTCCAGGGGGCCGGGAGCCAGGACTCCTGGGTTCTATCCCCGGCTCGGGGAGGGAATGCAGGGGGCCAGGAGCCAGGACTCCTGGGTTCTATCCCCGGCTCTGGGAGGGGGAGGGGGTGTAGGGGGCCAGGACTCCTGCTTTGATTCTGGCACTTTGTTATAAGCCATGGCTGCAGCAGCTGTGAGGTGACAGGGCCCGATCCTGTGTCCCTTCCTGGCAGCAGCCTTTGCTCAGGGGTCTGCTGGGACCCCACTGCCGGAGCCCCCCTCCCCGCTCCCGGGCTGGAGGCTGGGGCCGGTTTCCCACCAGCCCATCCATCTCACATTGTCTCTGGGCAGGGGAGGGGGCGCAGCCCCGAGCCGCCCCAGCTCCCGTAATCCCATTACAGCCTCACGGCCCGAGCCGCCAGCCCGTCTTCGCCACATCACGGCAACGGGGGCTGGTATGTGGGTGCAGGTGGCGGGGCCGCGGCCGGGGAATGACAGGCGTGGCCCAGACAATGGGAGCAGCGTCCCGGCGGAGGAATAGCTGGCATGCCGATCCCGTCGCCCTGGGAGCCAGCCCCACAGCCCAGCCCACGCTCTGGCCCCCCGCGGCGCCTTGTGGTGCTGGGTGGCCCCACACCCCCGTGCTGCAGGGAGACAGGCAGACTCCCAGCTGGACGCTGCTTGGCCTGGCAAAGCTGGTGCCCACAGGCCGGAGCACGAGCCTTCAGCTGAGCCCAACCGGAGCTGGCTCCTCCGCCCAGCCCTAGAGCTGGCACTGCTGAGCGGGATGACTGGGGGGTGCAGCTCGCTGGGGCTGTCCCTGGTGAGAGGAGCAGCTGGAAACGCTTGTACAGCTCCTAGCACCTTCCTGAGCAGGGCCCCCGGCGCTGCCCCTGCACAGAACGAACGCAGCCTGCACGGCCCCGTCAGAGCACACGCGCTGGCCACACCAGGGTCCCTCAGACCCGGCAGCTCTGCACCAGGGTCGGTGCTTTACAGCCATGGTGCCTGGGGGGGACTGTTACCGAGTGTGCGAGCCCATCCCCACCCTTGTGTGGCCACAGTCCAAGCGGGGCAGAGGGGCCTTCCCCGGACAGGAGCAGCCAGCGGGAGTGGCCGAGTGCATTCACACTGGTCAGCCTGGCCCCCTTTAGCTAGTCCAGTGTTCTTCAAGCCAGGCCACGGCTCAGCGAGGCCCCAGTTCTCAAGGGCACCGGTCAGTCACGAACTGGGCGGATGTGCACTATGGTGGGGCTGGACCCGGGCGCGGCCCTGCTGGGCCAGACAGCACACGCTGCATCATCTCACGGGCCTGGTCTGCACGCCCCAGAGCAGAGGAGCCCACCTCGGCCCTGGCCCGGCAGGTGCTGCGATGCGCTCGGGAGCCATGGATGGAGGTTACACCCCAGCCCCATTCACAGGTATCCGCCCAAACCTCCTCCCCAGGGACCCGCCTCTTGCCAGCTGGGGCTGTGCGTGCGGTGGAAATGGCCTGCCCAGCTCTGCGTCCTGGCTCCGACCCTGCCACGGGGTCCCGGCATGGCCACACCAGCACCGGACCTTTCTTTCTGGTGGGGAATTTCTCCTGTCAGACTCCGAGCTCTTTGGAGCAGGCCCTGGGCAGCACCCAGCCCGGCGGGGCCCAATCTGGCTGTGGCCTTAGGTACTGCCACCGCTCTGTAAATGATTATTTGTCTTCCCGTAGCGTCTGGGGGGCCCGGCTGAGCTCAGGGGCCCCATCGCGCCGTGAGTTGCCCAGACACGGAGTGAGATGCGGTCCCTGCCTCCAGCCAGGAAGGAGCGTTAGCCCCGGCACGGAGGAGCTGAGGCCCAGGGCGATGAGCTCGTTTGCCTAACATCACCCACAGGGCAGTAGCATGGCCGAGGACTTACCCGGTGTCCTGGGCCCCAAGCACTAGATCGTCCCTCCCCGTCTGCAGCTGCTTCGGATGCCCGAAACACGGTTAGGGTCAGGGGCCTTAAACATGCCATTAGGTTGACTTTGTCTCTGGCAAATCAAATCCTCAGCAAGCATTCGGGGCCCTGTTTGCAGCAGTGCCCTGTCCAGGCTGGCGGGGATGCTAATGCTGCGAGCTTCCCTCCAGCAGTGCCCTAGGAGCGCCCGCTGTAGGAAGTGGATGGAAAGGGAGGAATTGTTGATGATTTGCTGCCACCTTCTGGTGCTGGGAGCTTGGTGCCTTAAAGCTCAGCATGCCCCAGATGCTCTGCTCCACCTCACGTCTGCCTGCCAAGGCTGGAAGGTGCTTGGGGGTGGGGGGAGAGTCAGCATTTTAACCCCCAGTTCTAATCATCTGAAAGCTGTTCCTGTGAGGAAATATAAGACACACAGAGTGAGTCACTCATAGAGAACCCAGCCTGGAGTCCTGACTCCCAGCCCCCTGCTCTAACCACTAGACCCCACTCCCCTCCCAGAGCAGGGCACAGAACCCAGGAGTCCTGGTGCCCAGCCCTGCCCTCACTCTAACCACTAGACCCCACTCTCCTCCCAGAGCTGGGAAGAGAACCAGGAGTCCTGGTTCCCAGCCCCCTGCTCTAACCACTAGACCCCACTCCCCTCCCAGAGCAGGGCACAGAACCCAGGAGTCCTGGTGCCCAGCCCTGCCCCCGCTCTAACCACTAGACCCCACTCCCCTCCCAGAGCAGGGCACAGAACCCAGGAGTCCTGGTGCCCAGCCCTGCCCCCGCTCTAACCACTAGACCCCACTCCCCTCCCAGAGCAAGGCACAGAACCCAGGCGTCCTGGTGCCCAGCCCTGCCCCCGCTCTAACCACTAGACCCCACTCCCCTCCCAGAGCAGGGCACAGGACCCAGGCATCCTGGTGCCCAGCCCTGCCCCCGCTCTAACCACTAGACCCCACTCCCCTCCCAGAGCAAGGCACAGAACCCAGGCGTCCTGGTGCCCAGCCCTGCCCCCGCTCTAACCACTAGACCCCACTCCCCTCCCAGAGCAGGGCACAGGACTCAGGCGTCCTGGTGCCCAGCCCTGCCCCCGCTCTAACCACTAGACCCCACTCCCCTCCCAGAGCAGGGCACAGGACCCAGGCGTCCTGGTGCCCAGCCCAGCCCCCGCTCTAACCACTAGACCCCACTCCCCTCCCAGAGCAGGGCACAGGACCCAGGCTGGACTCTGAGTTCCCCACTAAGGGAGGTCAGGATCCAGCCCCTGTTACTCCCTCCTGAGGGCCTGCTTGGGGGTAAACTGATTCCCCAGGTGGCCACTTCCTGGTTAATTGGCAAATGAGCCCCTGGAGCTGGGTGACCGGAGGGTGGTTAGGGGGCCTGCTCCCAGGGAGAAGCTGCTTCGAAAGGCCTGGCTCTCCTAGGCCTAGTCTATGCTTAAAGACGAGGTGGGTAGAGGCCCTGGTGTAGCTCCAGCCAGGCAGGTGGAAGAATTTCGATCGCTGCTCAGAGCGGTGGGCTGCCTACGTGGATGGAAACCCCCTTTTGCCACGACAGGAAGCAGCGGTGCTGCAGCGGTCGTGCCCATAGCGTGGCCGTGGCCGTGGCAAGAAGGTGCTGTGCCCCGAGGAGCAGGGGGCCAGGACGGTGCACACCTAGGGAGAGGAGATTCCTGCAAGGAGAACGCCAGGGAGGCCTGTTCCCAGCGAAGGGCGCTTGCTTGCAAACAGTGGCAGGGCGCCCAGGCTGGCAGGAGCCTGGAGTCCAGGGAAGGGAGCTGAGCTGAGCAGACCCTGCTGGCGAAGGGCCAGGGACTGACTGTCTCCCTGCCAGGATGAAGGTCTTTGGTCGTTGGCCATTTCCTGTTTGTGAAGGAGACACACACACACACACACACACCCCCGCCCCAAAAGGGGATGCGCTTCGACACCTGAAAACCTGCATGGACTTGTTCCTTCCCTGGGTGGAGGGAAGCCAAGGTCGGGCTTCGGTGGTGCCCTGCCTGGCCGCAAGGGGGTGATCTGGGACAGCCGGCACTGCCAGACCCCTGTTGCAGCCCACCCCGGCCACTGCCATATACTGTACCCCAAAGCACTCGGGAGATGTAACGCACGATCAACGCAGGGTCTCGCCTCACGGCCCGCTCGCTGGGCCCGCAGGGCTCACGCAGCCCAGCTCTGTTCAGCTGAACATCCACTTTGACAAAACCAAAGGTGGCAGGTGCCGGGAACTGGGGCTTTCAGAGAAACGTCACCTGCCGGGAGCCTGGAGAGCCAACGCCGTCATCCTACCACCAGCCCAGCTCCCACCGTGGCCGTGACCGAGACGCAGCAAAGGGGGCTCATGCGTCTCCTCCCCTAGGAAACCAACCCCCTGCTGTCTGCCCCCTCCCCTTGCCCTTCGCCAAGCCCGTGGGCCAAAGCCATGGCCTTCCATGGAGTTAGCGCAGCTGGGCAACGCGACGGGACCCCACTACCAGCCTGCCGGAAGGCCCAGTCCACCCAAAGCCTAACGCTGGTAGCTGGGCCTGTGCCAGTGATGCGGGGTGGGGCTGGGGGACTAACGAACGCCCCATTGCTCTCAGGGGAGGGGGGTTCCCTGCTGGTTTGGTGGGAGCAGTGGGGCGCTGAGCACTCTGGAACAGGCTTTGCACCTTGTGGAGCAGTTTGCACCTGGGTAAAGTGTGTGTCGGGGGGGGGGAGCTGCCCCAGGGAAGGCCATCCTGGCCTCCTCCTGAACCGCCACTGCCCAGCTCCCCGGCTCTGTGCCGGCTAACGCTGTCGCTGGGGAGCCTTCGCCGGAGCGCGGCCAACACGGAGTAACTTTACACCCGCTGGGGATCTGGCCCCATTGGCACCAAGGGAGCGAGTGATTTACACCAGCCCTGGAGTTTTGGCCCTAAACGCATGTGTGTGTGCCAGGTGTGTGTGTGTGTGAGGTGAGCCAGGTGTGTGTGCCAGGTGTGTGTGAGGTGAGCCAGGTGTGTGTGTGTGTGAGGTGAGCCAGGTGTGTGTGTGTGAGGTGTGCCAGGTGTGTGTGCCAGGTGTGTGTGTGTGTGTGAGGTGTGCCAGGTGTGTGTGTGTGTGAGGTGAGCCAGGTGTGTGTGCCAGGTGTGTGTGTGTGTGTGAGGTGTGCCAGGTGTGTGTGTGTGTGAGGTGTGCCAGGTGTGTTTGCCAGGTGTGTGTCTGACCACTCCTCACAATCCCCCCCCCCCGCAGTGACCCCGAGTTTGGAGCCAGACCCCCCCGCTGTCCTGCTGCCTGGCCTGGCCCCAGGGCTCCCGGGTGGCCCTGACCCCGGCCCGACGCCAGGTGCCGGCGGGGGTAGCGGCTGTGCTGACATCCCACAGTGCGGGGGGGGGCTCAGCTCGCACGTGTCCCTGGGCCCGGCTGGGGCGGAGCTGCCGGGGTGGGGGAGCATGAAGTGCCCGGCCGGGGTTGAATGACAGGGGGTGGGAAGGCACCAGGCGGCGCTGGGCGGGGCGGGGGGAGGAGGCGGTAGCGGCCCCCCCCCACACACTCCCCGGCCAGGCGGCTCCCAGGCAGGCTCGTGCTGACCATGCTCCCGCACCCTCCGGCCGCCCCCCTCCTGCTCCTCCTCCTGCTGGGGTGCGGGGCGCGGGAGGAGAGCGGGCCGCAGCTGGAGACCCTGGTGAGGGGGGGCGCGCCGGAACGGGGTGCGGGGGGGGGAGACGGGGGGGACCCCGGCGCCAGAGCTGTGACCCCCCCTTGCGCTCGCCCCGCAGGTGGCGCCCCCCGAGGACTGCGCGGCGCGCTCGGCGCTGGGGGACACGGTGGAGATTCACTACACGGTAAGGGGGGGGGCGGGGGGAGCCGCCGGACACGTCAGCACGGGCGGCTCCTTCCGCCCGGGGCGGGGCCAGGCCGGGGCGGCTCCCACCTGGCCCGCACGTGCGCCCGGGGGGGGGCGGCGCTGAGCCCCAGACGTGGCGGTGCCCGGGGGTGAGGGGGAGACTGGGCCCCCTCCGGCTGGGGCAGTGAGCGGCTCCCGGGGCGGGGCGGGGGAGTGCCCCTGAGTCTCTGGGGCATAGGAATGGCAGGGGGGCAGTGCCCCCTGTGGGGGGGACGGGACAGTGCCCCGGGGGGGGGGAGATTGGGGACAGTGCCCCCTGTGTCGGGGGTCCTGCAGTCGTGTCCCCCTCCCAGCAGCGGCACAGGGCAGAACTCTGGCCCTTCTGCCCCCTTTGCCCTTCACCCGGCTTTGTTCCCACGTCTGCCCCCCGCCCTGCTGTGCCCGCTCGCCCCCGCTGCCCACCCTGGGGAGGCCTAGGGTCGGGGCCGGCGTCCCCATGGCAGGGCCCTTTGCGCGTCTGTCGGCGGTGGCGCAGCAGGCGCTCCCTCGCCCCAGGGCCCCGCGCCCGAGCTGGCCCTGGTCTGGCGGCAGGGTGCCCGCGCTGGGGGTTACCCGCGTGTGTCCAATGTCCCCCCACAGGGCAGCTTGGAGGATGGGCGGATCATCGACACCTCGCTCTCGCGGGACCCCCTGCAGGTGGAGCTGGGTAAAAAACAGGTGATCCCTGGTACGTGAGCCTGGGCCCCAATGTGGGGAGGAGGCTGGGCTGGGCCTCCAGAGATCTGGGCTCTCTGCCATTGGCTGCGTGCGTGCCCTTGGCCGTCACTTAACCCCCCACCTCCCCGGCAAGTGGGGGGGCTGCTCTCAGTCAGGGCCTGTTCAGCGCCTGGTGCGACAGGGGCCTCTAGGTACTACTGACATACTAACTGCAGTGGAAGGTGCAGGTCTCTGTTGGCGTCGGCTGGAAGGATCAGGTGCCCCACGGGCCCCCTGCACTGCTCCGAATCCGGCTGCCCCTGGAACGCACCGACATGTTCCCCTGCCTGTCCTCTCTGCAGTGACGGTCTGTGAAGGGGCCACCGCCCCTTGCCGGTGTTTGTGTGACAGAACCTCCCCTCCCACGTCCAGCCCTTGCAGATGTTCCGCCGGGTCGGGGTGTGGGGGAGTATTAGGAATTCCTCGGCTTGGCCCGGGCTCCGATTGGGAGGCTTCTCTCGTAACCCTGCTGAATGATCAGACCCGTCCAGATCCCTGGCTCCCACTTCCTAGGCACCCCGGCCCGCGCTGTCCCTGCCTCACTGGGGCCGCCTTCAGCAGCTTAGCCCCCCTGGTGCCGTGAGCCTGCCAGAGCTCAGCGGGGCCGGGGGCTCGGAAGGGAGACCTCCTGCGACAGGGGGTGGGGAGAAGAGCAATCCCAAAGAGGCCCCGTCACCCAGGAGGGTAGGAACCCTTTCAGAGAATCCCCCTGATTTGTGTCTCTTCTTCTGTGGTTTTTCCCTCCTCCCAGGCTTGGAGCAAAGCTTGCTAGACATGTGCGTTGGGTAAGTGAGGCCCTGGCTTGCTAGCGAGAGCAGTGATGGTGTGGCTGGGGAAAGGCATCCTGGCTCCGTGCTCTCGGCCAAAGCAGTAGACAAGCTGGGGGGCCTCAGCGCTCCCCTTCCGCTCCGGGATGGGGCTTCCCACGGGGCTGGATCAGTGGAGTGGGCAGGGGGCTGGAGACGCAAACATGGTAAAAATCAGGTCAGAGCCTAGGCAGGGGGCCAGTCCTTCGCTGTACCTGCATTTTCTCTCCAGGAAGCTGGGCCTGGGTCCCGGTGTGTGCTCATCTCCAGGAGCAGGAAGGGGGCTCTCTGCCTGCCCTCTGGGCTGGGCTGCCCACTGGGGGCAGGGGCGAGGCGCTCTCTGCCTGCCCTCTGGGCTGGGCTGCCCACTGGGGGCAGGGGCGAGGCGCTCTCTGCCTGCCCTCTGGGCTGGGCTGCCCACTGGGGGCAGGGGCGAGGCGCTCTCTGCCTGCCCTCTGGGCTGGGCTGCCCACTGGGGGCAGGGGCGAGGCGCTCTCTGCCTGCCCTCTGGGCTGGGCTGCCCACTGGGGGCAGGGGCGAGGCGCTCTCTGCCTGCCCTCTGGGCTGGGCTGCCCACTGGGGGCAGGGGCGAGGCGCTCTCTGCCTGCCCTCTGGGCTGGGCTGCCCACTGGGGGCAGGGGCGAGGCGCTCTCTGCCTGCCCTCTGGGCTGGGCTGCCCACTGGGGGCAGGGGCGAGGCGCTCTCTGCCCGCCCTCTGGGCTGGGCTGCCCACTGGGGGCAGGGGCGAGGCGCTCTCTGCCTGCCCTCTGGGCTGGGCTGCCCACTGGGGGCAGGGGCGAGGCGCTCCCTTCCTGCGGACTGGTTTCTGCAGGCAGGTGCAGGTGGTTGGGCCTGCAAGCACTTGGAGATGCGCATGCAGCCCTGATACTAGCCCACCCAGGGCTGGATGCGAAACCACGCAGGAAGCTGCTCTCGGTCACTGAGCCAGTGCCCCAACCACCTGCCGCTGGACGTGCTGCCTTGGAGAGGAGGCCCTAATGCATTCTCGTTATTTTAACGCCTCCAGGCCCTTCTCCTTGGACACGGGCTGGTACCCTCAGCATCCTGCCCCCAGCCCAGCTCTATCGCTTACATTCTACCCATGTACAATTGCAGTTTGATTCGGCATTAGGCACTTCTTGTCCTGAACTGTGATGGAGTTGTGCTGGGTGGCTGCGGTGCTCCACCCCAGCAGTGGTCGCACTTCCCTGGTGGATGGGGTGCCTTGGGCAGGGGATGCTGCGTGCGAACGGCAGGGCTGTGGCTATGCTGCCAAAGGGCAGAAGGTTGGGCCCTTGCTCTGATGTGCCTCTCCCTCTGCCTGGCAGGGAGAAGCGGAGGGTGATCATCCCGCCTCAGCTGGCTTACGGCAAGCGAGGATCCCCGCCTGCTGTCCCAGGTAACTGCCGCCTCCGTGTCTGCCCAGCCTGGCTGGACGTGGGATCTTCCTTAATCGGCCTGAGTCTCAGAGCCAAGCCCTGGTGCCCCCACCCCAGGGCAGAGAGCACTAGGCTGCTGTTAGGTCTCCCCCAGCCCTCTGGTTACCCAGCAACACCTGCTACAGATTCTGCTCCCTGGTGAATTCAGTGCCAGGCTGACAGACAGCCCCGGAGCTGGACGCTGTGGCCCACCAGGACCGAGGGAGCTTGGGCTCTGTAGCCCCTTCAGTCCTTGGCCTGCCTGGAGAGGCTGCCAGAGCTGACGTGGCAGGGCTGGGACTCCCCAGAGCTGCAGCTGCCTCTGGTTTGCTCTGGGCAGGGCAGCGTGCGGGTGCCCTGCTCTGGGGGGGCAGTGCTGTCTGGTGCCCTCCCATGAGCTTGGGCAGTGAGCACATGCCCTGTGCCAGCTGTGTCAGGAGCACTCCCACCTCTGCGGCGTGTGTGGGGGGCCCAGCTCAGCCATGCCCCCTCTCTCCCCAGCGGACGCTGTGCTGCAGTTCGACGTGGAGCTGGTTGGCCTCTCCCGGGCCAGCTACTGGCAGAAGGTGACGAATGACGTGCTGCCCCTGCTCTGCATCGGGCTGATCCCGGCTCTGCTGGGCCTGATTGGCTACCACCTCTACCACAAGGCCAGCAGCTCCCGGGGGGCCAAGAAGAGGCTCAAGGAGGAGAAGAGAAACAAGGCCAAAAAGAAATAAACGTCCTCTCCCCACAGTATCAGCACCTGCTCCGTGGCTGCTTTTGTCAGGGTCCCTGGGGAAGAGGGCCTGGGGGAAGCCCTTTGCTCCCCTCCGAAGGGGGCCGGAGCAGCAGGACTGGCTTGAACCTGGCCAAGCCAGCTGACAGGGCAGGAGAGTGAAGGCATCTCGCTCACAGTGGCCGCCTGCCGGCCCTTTCCCAGGATCAGGCAATCCCAGCGCCGTGCTTCCCTGGGGCAGGGCCTGGCCTGGAGGCTGCAGCGCTGCACCAGGGCTACCAGCCTGCCTTGGAACGCGGGGGTAGAGCCCTGTGCCTGGATGCCCCTCGGCTCCCCTACACTCCCCTGTCAGGCGTCACCACTGCGATCATTACAACCCTTTAATGGCAGCTTCCTATGGGCACGGAGTGGGACAGCACCGCCGGGGAAGCGCTCGCCGCTCCTCACGCCCGACTCTCCCAGCCACGCGCGCCAGGCACAAGCTGCCGCAGCTGGCAGAGCGCAGTTCCCAGCATGCCCCGGGCGGGGCGGCTCACAGGATGTGTGGCACCTCGTGGGCAGCCTCGATGACGTTGTGAAGGGGCGGTTTTCGGTGGGCTCTGCCTGCGGGCCCGGGCGCACGGGGCTTGGGGTTGAGGATGAGCAGTGGGTTGAGCCGGCTGAGCACCTCGTCGCTCACCGAGATCCCGTCCAGGTATTGCTTGAGGAGCAAGCGCAGCTTCTGGTTCTCCTGGCGCAGCACTGCCTTCTCCCGCTCCAGAGCCAGCTGCTCCAGCTTCACCTTGTTGTACCTTTGCCAGAAGTGCTCCAGGCCCAGGTAATCCTGCATCAGCTGCACTTGGAAGGACAGAGGAGAGCTTGAGGGGGGGCTCCCACAATGCACCCATCTGGTTCTGCTTGTCCCCTCAATTAAAGAGCGCTTGGTTCTCAGCAACCTTCTCCCCAGCCGCCCAGTGCGGCACACGCTCCACCAGCTATGCCAGCCTGCCTCTAGGCACCCCCAGCGTCTGGGTCCCTGCCCTCCTTCCAGCACCCCGGTTTCACCCCTTACCTGGGCCAGCTGCTCCCCAGGCTTCTCCAGGGAGACTTGCTCCAGCTCCTCCTGCTCCTCCCTGCTCAGCGAGGAGGCGTAGAACGGCAGCACCTTCTCCTCCTCGGTCTCCAGCTTCCGACACATCTCGGCCAGCCGCAGGGTGAGCTCTGCCTGCGGGGCAAGCGAGGCCTTAGCGGGCCGCTTGGGGACAGCTCGGCGAGCAGTGTGCTCTGGACGCTTTTCCTGGGGGGTGCTGGATTGTGTTGACAACGCAGGGGGACGGCAGGAGAAGTGTCTCCCTGGGGCCAGGAAGGGATGATGGGTTTGGGGGAAGCGAGTCTCCCACCAGCCAGGCTGCATGGCTGGGACTTCTCTCTGCTGCCTCTCCTGGACAGGGGCAGCGGTGAGCTGCATTTGGCCAGTGCTACTCCAGGCATGCATGGGAGAGCAGGTCCCCATGGGCGGGGCAGAGGCCTCTCCTGCAGGGTTAGGGGAACTCTGGCCTTTACCTTTTCGAGGACGCCCCTTAGCTTCTTCAGGGCAGTGCTGCTCTCCAGGGTGAGCTTGGCCAGGTTGCTCCTGGCCTTGGCCCTGGCCTGGTTCATCTGGCTCTTGAGTTTCTGCAGCTGCTTGAGCACAACCTCCTTCTCCTCATGCACGCGCCGGTTCTGCTCCTCGGCCTCCCGCATGTGTGCCGCGATCTTGCCTTTCAGGATGCCAATGGAGTCCTGGCAGGGAAATGGCGCCCGGAGCAGTCAGTGAGTTGTTCAGCGCACCGGGAACCCCACGGCCCCCCAAGAAGGCCTGTTTCCTACAGCCAGGGCTTGGGGTGGGGCAGCCTCACTGACCTGAATTTTCTGCAGCTTCTTCATCTGCATCTCAATCTCCTTGGAGCTCTTCTCATCCTTCAGCTTGAGGGCCTCGAATGCAATCTTCCGGTCCTCTGTTGCCTCGGTGTAGTTCTTCAGCGCCTGCTGGAACCGCTTCCACAGCTCCTCCACTGTGCCCTCCAGCTGCACACGCAGATAGTGCTTCTCCTCCAGGTTCTGGGGGGGAGACATGTTAGCCCCTCACCCACTCTGAGCCACCAGCCATGCCTGCAGAGCCCACCCCAAGGGCTGGAACCCAAACCCCAGGAGGGAAGCTCCCTCCCTCCAGTCCCACTGGGACTGGGCAGCCCCCTAAGCTGGCAGTGGGGAGAGGACCTTGTGGTAGAGATGGACTCTTGCCCATAGCCTGTGCCTTAGCAAGCCCTGCACACATAGGAGTGAGGGGGAGGGGCTCCTCACCAGAGTCCGCCACCAGCTGCTGGCTGAAGAACCAGAGGAAGGCTGGTGTCACCAAGCCCCTCCCCTGCCCCAGGCTGGCACGGAGCAGCCTCGGCCCAGACCTTGTTCTTGACGTCGTCCCTGGTGCTCTGGAAGTCCAGCTTGGCCTCGTACTCGCTCTCACTGAAGCTCTGCTCCAGGGCCAGCAGCACATCCCGCAGGTAGCGGCTCTCCTTGTCATGGTGCTCGATGATCATCCCCCTGGGGAAGCCGCAGGTGAACTGCCAGGGCTGAGCCAGCGTGGCCCGCGGAGGGGACGGGAGAGCGGCTGATGGCTGCCCAGAGAGCTCTGGGGAGCTGCTCCACAGGGGACTAGACCTGGGACGCAGCACAAGAGCCTCATGGCCAGGGATGAGGGCTCGTGGCCCTGGGGCACCATCAAGCTGCCTCCTCATCCCTGTGTTCATCACCTGCCTGTCTGTGCCCTCCCCCAAAGCGGGCGATCCTCCCCCCCCCCCCCCCCGGTACCTTTCTGTCTCAAACTCCTTCTTCAGGGCCTCCCGCTCGGTGTTGTAATCCTCATCCAGGTACCTCAGGCGGCACCGCTGGAGCTGCAGCAACTGGTCGATGTTGTGCAGGTGGCTGCACAGGGCATGAGTGTACTGTGCCTCGGCCTCGGACAGGTCCCTGGCCAGCGACTGTGTGGATGACCGAGAACACTCAGGCACTGCAGCGCCGGCCCCAGAGCCTCCGAGCGCTGTTACCCCAGCAAGCTCAGCGGCAGCGAGGGCTGCAGGGCGCATGGAACCCTGGTTTGAGCACGTTTGCCCCCCTGCAGCACTTCCTCTCCTTGGGGGGCATTGCTAGCCACTCTTCCAGCCCTGTTCATGGACCCACAGAGCTACGCACCCCTCCCAGCTCACCCAGCTGGGACCCCCACTGCTTACCCGGATGACACTGTCCTTGCAGTCCACCACCCGCTCAAAGGTCTGGCTCAGGATCTCAATGTCCTTGCGCAGTTCTCTGGCCTTGACTTCCCGCAGCACCGTGCGCCACTGCAGGTTGATTTTATTCATGTTGAGGGCGCTGTTGTGCTCCTCCTTCGCCAGCTTGTCCTGCGGGGTGGGTCACAAGGTTACACTGGCCGGGTGGGAGCACATCCCAACCACCTACCGGTATCTAACCCGCTCAAGTGGAACCTGCAGCCCCAAGCACTGCGCAAGCTCCAGATACTCCGCCAGCTCCCAGCAGCGTGCGACAGAAGGACTGACGGGGACGCCCATCACGTACCGCACTGGTTCAGCATTACGAGGGGAGAGCCTGGTGCAGTCTAGGCAGAGAGCCCGGCTCACGCGGGAGAACGAGGCCCCGGAACGACAGCTCCCTTGGGGGGGACGTTTCAGAAGCAAAATTATAGGTTTCGATTGTTGGCCCAAAAGTCGACATTTTCTGTCGAATGCCCCCACCCTCCCCAAGCCATTTTCCTGCCCAGCTCCAGGTTCCAGATCGGCTCCCAGCGCCCAGGGGGCAATTCGCAGGGGGCACTAAACGGGCCCTGGAGCGGGGCACCCCGCCCCGCCTGCGCCCCGGGCCTCGCCTTCAGGAACTGGGTGAGCATGTCCTCCTTCTTCTTGCTCAGCTCCTCCTCCGCCAGCATCTTCTGCTGCATCAGCAGCAACCGCTCCTCCTCGCTCAGCGCGGCCGCCTTGCGCCCCTTCCTCGGCATGGCTGGGGGGAGCCGGGTCAGACGCTGCCCAGGGGCGCCCCCCACCCTGCACAGGGTCCCTGCTCAGAACCCTCCTCCCCGGCAGATGGCCCCCTCCCCCCTACGGGCCCCCTACCTCCATGAGCCCCTCCCCCCATGGGCCCTCTGCCCCCTGCCCCCACGGGCCCCCTGCCCCCACGGGCCCCCTGCCCCCATGGGCCCTCTGCCCCTCCCCCCACGGGCCCTCTGCCCCTCCCCCCACGGGCCCTCTGCCCCTCCCCCCACGGGCCCCCTGCCCCCATGAGCCCCTCCCCCCATGGGCCCCCTCCCCCCACGGGCCCCCCAGGGGCCCTCTGCCCCCTCCCCCCACGGGCCCCCTGCCCCCATGAGCCCCTCCCCCCATGGGCACCCCAGGGGCCCTCTGCCCCCTCCCCCCCCAGGGGCCCCCTTCCCCCCATGGGCCCCTCCCCCCTGCAGGTGGCCCCCTCCCCCCAGGCTGCCCCCACGGGCCCTCGGCACCCCCCGCCCCCGGTACCTCTTGATCCTCCCCCCTGCAGCAAGTCGCGTCCCTCTGTCTCCTAGCAACAGCCGCTTCCGTTGGAGGGGCGGCCCCTGCGGCCCGGGCGCTGACGAGCGGTCGCTCTGGGAAAGAGGGAGGCCCCGGGCGGGAGTGAGCGACCCCTGCGCCTGGAGGACCCGCCGGCCCGGCGACCGCCGTGAGGTTGGGGAGGGGTTAGTGGGGAGGGGGAAGGGGATTGCAGGAGAGGGGTTAGTGGGGGGAGGGGGGAGGGGGAAGGGGATTGCAGTGAGGGGGAGGGGTTAGTGGGGGGGGGAAGGGGATTGCAGGGGAGGGGTTAGTGGGAGGAGGGGGAAGGGGATTGCAGGAGAGGGGTTAGTGGGGGGGAGGGGGTTGGGGAAGGGGATTGCAGTGAGGGGGAGGGGTTAGTGGGGGGAGGGGGAAGGGGATTGCAGTGAGGGGGAGGGGTTAGTGGGGGGAGGGGGAAGGGGATTGCAGTGAGGGGGAGGGGTTAGTGGGGGGAGGGGGAAGGGGATTGCAGTGAGGGGGAGGGGTTAGTGGGGGGAGGGGGAAGGGGATTGCAGTGAGGGGGAGGGGTTAGTGGGGGGAGGGGGAAGGGGATTGCAGTGAGGGGGAGGGGTTAGTGGGGGGAGGGGGTTGGGGAAGGGGATTGCAGTGAGGGGGAGGGGTTAGTGGGGGGGAGGGGGAAGGGGATTGCAGGAGAGGGGTTAGTGGGGGGAGGGGGAAGGGGATTGCAGTGAGGGGGAGGGGTTAGTGGGGGGAGGGGGAAGGGGATTGCAGGAGAGGGGTTAGTGGGGGGAGGGGGAAGGGGATTGCAGTGAGGGGGAGGGGTTAGTGGGGGGGAGGGGGAAGGGGATTGCAGGAGAGGGGTTAGTGGGGGGAGGGGGAAGGGGATTGCAGGAGAGGGGGAGGGGTTAGTGTGGGGAGGGGGTTGGGGAAGGGGATTGCAGGGGAGGGGGACGGGTTAGTGGGGGGGGGAAGGGGATTGCAGGGGAGGGGTTAGTGGGGGGAGGGGGTTGGGGAAGGGGATTGCAGTGAGGGGGAGGGGTTAGTGGGGGGAGGGGGAAGGGGATTGCAGTGAGGGGGAGGGGTTAGTGGGGGGAGGGGGAAGGGGATTGCAGTGAGGGGGAGGGGTTAGTGGGGGGAGGGGGAAGGGGATTGCAGGAGAGGGGTTAGTGGGGGGGAGGGGGTTGGGGAAGGGGATTGCAGTGAGGGGGAGGGGTTAGTGGGGGGAGGGGGAAGGGGATTGCAGTGAGGGGGAGGGGTTAGTGGGGGGGAGGGGGAAGGGGATTGCAGGAGAGGGGTTAGTGGGGGGAGGGGGAAGGGGATTGCAGGAGAGGGGGAGGGGTTAGTGTGGGGAGGGGGTTGGGGAAGGGGATTGCAGGGGAGGGGGACGGGTTAGTGGGGGGGGGAAGGGGATTGCAGGGGAGGGGTTAGTGGGAGGAGGGGGAAGGGGATTGCAGGAGAGGGGTTAGTGGGGGGGAGGGGGTTGGGGAAGGGGATTGCAGTGAGGGGGAGGGGTTAGTGGGGGGAGGGGGAAGGGGATTGCAGTGAGGGGGAGGGGTTAGTGGGGGGAGGGGGAAGGGGATTGCAGGAGAGGGGTTAGTGGGGGGGAGGGGGTTGGGGAAGGGGATTGCAGTGAGGGGGAGGGGTTAGTGGGGGGAGGGGGAAGGGGATTGCAGTGAGGGGGAGGGGTTAGTGGGGGGAGGGGGAAGGGGATTGCAGTGAGGGGGAGGGGTTAGTGGGGGGAGGGGGAAGGGGATTGCAGTGAGGGGGAGGGGTTAGTGGGGGGAGGGGGAAGGGGATTGCAGTGAGGGGGAGGGGTTAGTGGGGGGAGGGGAAGGGGATTGCAGTGAGGGGGAGGGGTTAGTGGGGGGGAGGGGGTTGGGGAAGGGGATTGCAGTGAGGGGGAGGGGTTAGTGGGGGGAGGGGGAAGGGGATTGCAGGAGAGGGGTTAGTGGGGGGAGGGGGAAGGGGATTGCAGTGAGGGGGAGGGGTTAGTGGGGGGAGGGGGAAGGGGATTGCAGGAGAGGGGTTAGTGGGGGGAGGGGGAAGGGGATTGCAGTGAGGGGGAGGGGTTAGTGGGGGGGAGGGGGAAGGGGATTGCAGGAGAGGGGTTAGTGGGGGGAGGGGGAAGGGGATTGCAGGAGAGGGGGAGGGGTTAGTGTGGGGAGGGGGTTGGGGAAGGGGATTGCAGGGGAGGGGGACGGGTTAGTGGGGGGAGGGGGTTGGGGAAGGGGATTGCAGTGAGGGGGAGGGGTTAGTGGGGGGAGGGGGAAGGGGATTGCAGTGAGGGGGAGGGGTTAGTGGGGGGAGGGGGAAGGGGATTGCAGTGAGGGAGAGGGGTTAGTGGGGGGAGGGGGAAGGGGATTGCAGTGAGGGGAAGGGGTTAGTGGGGGGGAGGGGGTTGGGGAAGGGGATTGCAGTGAGGGGGAGGGGTTAGTGGGGGGAGGGGGAAGGGGATTGCAGGAGAGGGGTTAGTGGGGGGAGGGGGAAGGGGATTGCAGTGAGGGGGAGGGGTTAGTGGGGGGAGGGGGAAGGGGATTGCAGGAGAGGGGTTAGTGGGGGGAGGGGGTTGGGGAAGGGGATTGCAGTGAGGGGGAGGGGTTAGTGGGGGGAGGGGGAAGGGGATTGCAGTGAGGGGGAGGGGTTAGTGGGGGGAGGGGGAAGGGGATTGCAGTGAGGGGGAGGGGTTAGTGGGGGGAGGGGGAAGGGGATTGCAGGAGAGGGGTTAGTGGGGGGGAGGGGGTTGGGGAAGGGGATTGCAGTGAGGGGGAGGGGTTAGTGGGGGGAGGGGGAAGGGGATTGCAGTGAGGGGGAGGGGTTAGTGGGGGGGAGGGGGAAGGGGATTGCAGGAGAGGGGTTAGTGGGGGGAGGGGGAAGGGGATTGCAGGAGAGGGGGAGGGGTTAGTGTGGGGAGGGGGTTGGGGAAGGGGATTGCAGGGGAGGGGGACGGGTTAGTGGGGGGGGGAAGGGGATTGCAGGGGAGGGGTTAGTGGGAGGAGGGGGAAGGGGATTGCAGGAGAGGGGTTAGTGGGGGGGAGGGGGTTGGGGAAGGGGATTGCAGTGAGGGGGAGGGGTTAGTGGGGGGAGGGGGAAGGGGATTGCAGTGAGGGGGAGGGGTTAGTGGGGGGAGGGGGAAGGGGATTGCAGGAGAGGGGTTAGTGGGGGGGAGGGGGTTGGGGAAGGGGATTGCAGTGAGGGGGAGGGGTTAGTGGGGGGAGGGGGAAGGGGATTGCAGTGAGGGGGAGGGGTTAGTGGGGGGAGGGGGAAGGGGATTGCAGTGAGGGGGAGGGGTTAGTGGGGGGAGGGGGAAGGGGATTGCAGTGAGGGGGAGGGGTTAGTGGGGGGAGGGGGAAGGGGATTGCAGTGAGGGGGAGGGGTTAGTGGGGGGGAGGGGGTTGGGGAAGGGGATTGCAGTGAGGGGGAGGGGTTAGTGGGGGGAGGGGGAAGGGGATTGCAGGAGAGGGGTTAGTGGGGGGAGGGGGAAGGGGATTGCAGGAGAGGGGTTAGTGGGGGGAGGGGGAAGGGGATTGCAGGAGAGGGGTTAGTGGGGGGAGGGGGAAGGGGATTGCAGTGAGGGGGAGGGGTTAGTGGGGGGGAGGGGGAAGGGGATTGCAGGAGAGGGGTTAGTGGGGGGAGGGGGAAGGGGATTGCAGGAGAGGGGGAGGGGTTAGTGTGGGGAGGGGGTTGGGGAAGGGGATTGCAGGGGAGGGGGACGGGTTAGTGGGGGGAGGGGGTTGGGGAAGGGGATTGCAGTGAGGGGGAGGGGTTAGTGGGGGGAGGGGGAAGGGGATTGCAGTGAGGGGGAGGGGTTAGTGGGGGGAGGGGGAAGGGGATTGCAGTGAGGGAGAGGGGTTAGTGGGGGGAGGGGGAAGGGGATTGCAGTGAGGGGAAGGGGTTAGTGGGGGGGAGGGGGTTGGGGAAGGGGATTGCAGTGAGGGGGAGGGGTTAGTGGGGGGAGGGGGAAGGGGATTGCAGGAGAGGGGTTAGTGGGGGGAGGGGGAAGGGGATTGCAGTGAGGGGGAGGGGTTAGTGGGGGGAGGGGGAAGGGGATTGCAGGAGAGGGGTTAGTGGGGGGAGGGGGAAGGGGATTGCAGTGAGGGGGAGGGGTTAGTGGGGGGGAGGGGGAAGGGGATTGCAGGAGAGGGGTTAGTGGGGGGAGGGGGTTGGGGAAGGGGATTGCAGTGAGGGGGAGGGGTTAGTGGGGGGAGGGGGAAGGGGATTGCAGTGAGGGGGAGGGGTTAGTGGGGGGAGGGGGAAGGGGATTGCAGTGAGGGGGAGGGGTTAGTGGGGGGAGGGGGAAGGGGATTGCAGTGAGGGGGAGGGGTTAGTGGGGGGAGGGGGAAGGGGATTGCAGGAGAGGGGTTAGTGGGGGGGAGGGGGTTGGGGAAGGGGATTGCAGTGAGGGGGACGGGTTAGTGGGGGGAGGGGGAAGGGGATTGCAGTGGGGGCGAGGGGGTTGGGGAAGGGGATTGCAGGGGAGGGGGACGGGTTAGTGGGGGGGGGAAGGGGATTGCAGGGGAGGGGTTAGTGGGAGGAGGGGGAAGGGGATTGCAGTGAGGGGGAGGGGTTAGTGGGGGGAGGGGGAAGGGGATTGCAGGAGAGGGGTTAGTGGGGGGGAGGGGGTTGGGGAAGGGGATTGCAGTGAGGGGGACGGGTTAGTGGGGGGAGGGGGAAGGGGATTGCAGTGGGGGCGAGGGGGTTGGGGAAGGGGATTGCAGGGGAGGGGGACGGGTTAGTGGGGGGAGGGGGAAGGGGATTGCAGGGGAGGGGTTAGTGGGAGGAGGGGGAAGGGGATTGCAGTGAGGGGGAGGGGTTAGTGGGGGGAGGGGGAAGGGGATTGCAGGAGAGGGGTTAGTGGGGGGGAGGGGGTTGGGGAAGGGGATTGCAGTGAGGGGGACGGGTTAGTGGGGGGAGGGGGAAGGGGATTGCAGTGAGGGGGACGGGTTAGTGGGGGGAGGGGGAAGGGGATTGCAGTGGGGGCGAGGGGGTTGGGGAAGGGGATTGCAGTGAGGGGGAGGGGTTAGTGGGGGGAGGGGGAAGGGGATTGCAGGAGAGGGGTTAGTGGGGGGGAGGGGGTTGGGGAAGGGGATTGCAGTGAGGGGGACGGGTTAGTGGGGCCCCTCTCCCACCTGTGAGCGTCCCTGCACCTGCAACCCTCCCCCCCCCCCCCCGCACACACTGTCCTGTCCAGCCCCCCTGGACATCCATCCCCCACCTGCCACTCCCCTCGCATGCTGCCAGCCTCTTCCTCTTTTTGGGTGGAGCCTGTTCCCATGGTGGCGCTGGGAGCCCTGGTACCAGCTGCTGCTGGACCCAGCCCAATGCCGAGCCCTGCAGAGCACAGCTCTGCGTCCCAGGCCCTGCCAGCTCCGCCATGGGCACAGAGGGATCCCGGACAGGGGAGACGCCAGCGGGGGCCAAGAACCCAAAAATATCAGTAGTGGCCAGTTCCAGAGCTCCCTGGTGGGAAGGCACCTGGGCTAGTGAGTCAGAGAAGGGAGCCAGGACTCCTGGGTTCTCTTCCCACGCTGTCCGGTGGTTAGAGCAGGGGCAGGAGCCAGGACTCCTGGGTTCTACTCAAGACTTGGCCATTGACTCACCATGTGACCTTGGGGGAGGCACATCCCCTCTCTGTGCTTCAATTTCCTCATCTGACCAACCCCCCAGGGCAGGTGAAGTTCAGTTCTGGAGTGGAGCCCCCCTTGGGTGGGGGGCTGGGGTTGATTCTTCTCGAACCCAGTTCTGGCCACAAGCCCAAGGGGGATCAGCGTAGAGGTGTCTCGAAGGGCCCCCCGCCATGCTCCCCCCCCCCACTACCCTGTCCCTGTCAAGTGGCTGCTTTGGCATTGCCCATGCAGAATGAAGGGGGGGGCTCATAGTGTTGGGGATGGGGGGGTGGAGGTTCAGGGCCCCAGGCTGTCCTGCAGCGGAGAGCCATGAAGCCCGGAGAGGGAGGTTTGAGGTCAGGACTCAGCTGTGTCAGTTATTAACAATACCGGTGACTGCCATTCCCTGGCCCTGCAAAGCGCTAGGAACCCAGTCAGACCCCTTCTGTGCTGAGCCCCCGGCAGGCGGAGCTGGAGCTGGTAAACCAGGTGTCAGGAATTCTCCTGCCAGGCCGCGAGTGGCCTTGAGTTCAGACTGGCTGGCTCCGGGGGGGAATGGGGCACAGGGTTTTGCCCTCTGGGGGCACCAGCTGGGCTCCAGCCCCAGGTCACGAGTGACCCAAAGTCATCCCTGCCCGGGGTGCGGAACGGGTTTGGGGGTCTTCGGTCAGTTCCCGCTTCCCATCACAGTCAGACCCTTCGTGATTAGTCACCTCATCTATTGCCCCCGCGGTAAAGGTCAGGCTGGGGAGACCAGGACGCTGGGGCGTGGGGCAGCTCTGCCCTTGGCCCCTCACCCCATCAATCTCCCTCCCAGGCTGGCTTGGTTCCTTGGTAGGAGGACACCTTGCCCCGGGGGTGGGGTAGCCATGTAAATGCACCTGCCCTGGGGAGGGGGGAATTGGGGTTATTCTTTCGCTATTGTTTTAATGTGGGGTGTTTTTTTGCAGCACTGTTGTCATGGTAACTGGTGTGGGTTTCATTACATGAAGAGAGGCCAAATCCTCTCCCTCCCTGCATCATTTTATGCCCTCGCCCCACCTGCCCCCCTTCCCCCATTTGGGGCAGGTCCAATTTGATCCGTTGCAGAGTCTGGGCCAGGAAGGGAGGAACCAAGAGTCGACCTGTCCCTGAGGTTGGGGGCACTTAGATCCCACGGCAGGCTCCTATCTCCCCATAACGCCCAGCCAGCGCAGCCAGCTCGCCTCCCAGAGCGTGGGGCTCAGAGCTTGCCCCCCTCCCCTCCATGGCTGTGCATGACAAGGCCTCGCTCTCCAGCCTATCTGCATTTCCTCCTGATGGGAAAAGCACCCGCAGGAAGCCGGAGTCCTGGAATTTCTGAGCCGTTCTGTGCAATCTCCGGACTTCCCCCGGCCGTTCCCCGGCTGCATGGCTCACTCAGCCCTCCCCTTCCTTTTCCCAGCTTGGGCGCTTGCCACCGGTCCCAGCCAGGGCTTGGGCCTCACGGGGGGAGAGGGGATTTGTGGAACAAATGGCCTGGACTGGCACAGGCAACTCCATCCCGATCTCTCCAGGGTCTGGCTTGGCCCAGGGCACCAGCGCCTCCTGCTGGGAGAGTCCAGGCCTGCAGCAGCTGCTGGATACAGGGGATTTGGGGTCTTCACAGAAGCCGCATCAGCCCCCGCCTCTTTTCTGATGCCCTATGGTCCCGAGCAGATGGGCAGCGGGGGCGAGACAGCAAACCAGGGCGTGCTGTCCCATGGCTGAGAAATAACCACCCCCCTCCTGCCTACTCCAGTCCCGGTCTCTTCCAGCAGGAGGCGCTGTACAGACAGGCTAGCCCGGTGCACTAGGTGCTGGGACGAGCCAGACCCTGATGTGTTCCAGGCCAGCAGCTCCCCTATCTAGAGC
>NC_088812.1:11794398-11831104 GCF_011386835.1 Chrysemys picta bellii | reverse complement strand
GTCAGATCCATGTTGGCAAAGAGGTTAAAAGAAACATTCCCTCTCCCTGCCCCAGCACAACCAGAAGTGGAAGGAGCAGCAGGACAGACAGACGGCACAGGCGCCCAGGGGAGCGGCACGGGCGCCCAGGGGAGCGGCACGGGCGCCCAGGGGAGCGGCACGGGCGCACCAGGGGAGCGGCACGCTGCTGTCAGCCAGTGGGGCAGAAGAGGCCTCCCCCCAAGTCTTTAAGCCAAGCAGAAAGTCTTGGAGAAGGAAATCAAGGGGTCACCCCCCAAGGTTTAGCCTCTGCGCCCCCCCCCCAGCTGTAGAGCAGGTCTGGGGGCACAGGTGTGTTTGGCTCCTCATGAGAGGGGGCCCCGGCCCTCCCATTATGAAATACCCCACCCCCTGCAATCAGAGACCCGGGTGGGGGGGGCCAGGGGGTAGTGTCCAACTGCCCTGCACTGAAGGACTCAGACCACGCCAGCAATGCAGCCCTGCCCGGTGCATGACGGGGCCCCAGTGCCTCATCTTGTAACCAGCTCTTCACCACTGGCTGGGAGCCCAACACCCCATCCCTGCCTGGGGCCGGCTGCCCCAGGGCCCCCCGCTCCTCCCCTCTTTACACAGCAGTCAGATCTGTCATGGGGGGAGGGGGGAGAGAAGAGGCAGGGTGTGTGGGGGGGTCCTCACCTTCTTCAGGGCGCTGTCCATGGGTCTCGGGACGGCCCACATCGAAGCAGAGCAGGACGGCGTCCGAGTCGCTGTAGCAGAGGGGACGCACATTGGTCGTAGTATGGGGAACCCTGTGGGGGAGAGGGGGGGTCTCTGGTGAGTCTGTGTCACCCCCCTCACCCTGCCCGTGAGCCGGGAGGGGGGGGGGGGGGGAGAAGGAGAGAAGCTGCCGTGAACCAGCACCCATGGTCTGTCCCATGGAGGAGCAGGACCCTTCCAAGGAGGGGGCGCTGCCCTGGGGGCTCACATGCCCCCTACCCCCCACATATGACGCTGAGGGGACTGACCCCCCCTGGATACAGTTGTACAGCCAGGGCCCTCGCAGCCCCCAGTCCTCCCCCGTCCAGCCCACATCCCAGGCTCCTCTCATCTGAGCCTGATAGCTCAGTGGTTTGAGCGTTGGCTGCTAAACCCAGGGTTGTGAGTTCAATCCTTGAGGGGGCTATTTGGGGATTGGTCCTGCTTTGAGCAGGGGGGTTGGACTAGATGATCTCCTGAGGTCCCTTCCAACCCTAATGATCTAGGATTCTATGATTCCAGGAGCCGTTTATATAACTCGCTGCCTCCCCCCAGAGCTGAGCAGCGCCAGGGAGCCGGGGGTGGCGGAACGCAGGCTGGTGGGGAGGGGGCCGTGTATCCCTGGGGGAGAAGGATGGCCCAGGTGCACAGGGGGAGGGAAGGGAAGGCCCGGGTGCCCTCCCCCACCCCCGGAAGCAGCTTCCAAGCGTTTTGCAGCCCAGACGCTCTGTGCTTAGAATAGCAAACAGCCGCGCTCCCTGCGCCAGCGCATCGCCATAGCAACAAGGGGGATCCAAGCGAGACTGGGACCCCCCTCCAGAGGGGGGGGGATGCTGCAGCAGCAAGGGAGGGGGCTGCATTCCTGCTGCAGGGGCTCCCCAATGTGACCTCCCATAGTCCCCCCTTCATTTTAGGGGACCTGTCCCCCCTCCTCCAAGAACAAGCAGGAGCCTCCTGACCTGGGATTTCCCCAATACCACCCCTGCTCCCCCCTTCCACGGCAGAGCCCGCAGTGATGCACTGAGGGGAGGAGCACACCCTGTCCTCAGAGCCAGGAACCTCTGGGGGGCTGCAGTTTGCCTCTCCCCGGATCACCAGGGGCTGGGGAGCTGGGCTGCAGGGACCCCATGGACACCAGGGAGTGGTCTGGGGGACAGCGGCTCTTAGACCCACTGCTGGAGTCTCCAGCATCACAGACCCCCCGGCCCCAGTTCCGCTCTTGCAGGACCAGGGTCCCTGGGGGTGGCGAGTTGCCCCCAGCCCCTCTAGAATGGGGCCACTATTGTTTCTCCAACTGTCTTTGGGTTCTGTCTTTGGTGGGGGTCAGTCAGAGCTGGCACATGGTTTCCCCCCCACCCTCCCAAGCCAAGCCCCCAATGCTCAGAGATGCCAGGGAAAGCGCACCCCCACTGTGGGGGGGGGGGAAGGGGGACTGAATGAGCTGCTTTAGGCAAGATTTGCAGGGGGAGGGGGCTGCATGAGGCAAAGCCAAGCCTGCCCCTGCAATGGTAGGGACCCCCCCATTTAAAGAATTAAACAACCCAAAGGGGGGTCACATGCCTTAAACTGACCCCCTCCCCCAAGAGCTCTCTGTTCAATTCCTCACACGCTCCCCTGCAGTGGGACACTCCCCCCCCTGCACCAGGACCCCCCCCCCCCCATAAAACCCAACCAATTCTAGGCTGTGGGGGGCAGGGCTGGATCTGCAGGGACCCCCAGACACATTCCCAGGGAATGAAGGAACCTCCCCTGCGGCCAGCCCCCACCCCAGTCACCCCACCAGCTCCAGCCCACCTTGGGGGGGGGGGGGGGCTCCTTACCAGAGGTGTCCCAGAGGCTGAGCTCCACCCGCTGCTCCTCCGTCTCCAGGCAGGCCGTGTAGTTCTCGAACACCGTGGGCACGTAGGTCTGGGATGGAGAGCCGGCACCGGTCACCACCTGGGCCCCAGAGCCCCCAGCCCAGGGAATGGGGGGGGGGGGTGCTGCCCCTCATACCAGCCCAGCTGCCAGCCAGAGCCTGGCACACGCTACACAGTGCGGTGTGTGTGTGTTGGGAAGGGGGGAGGAGAACAGAGCCATATTACCACCCCCCACAGCGGCCTCTCGGGGGGTGGGGGGGGGGGCTCAGCCCTTTGACACAGGCACAGGAGACCCCCGCCAGGCTGCCAGCCCCGGAGCCGCCCCGGGTGGCGCAGGCTCCCGGGGGACCCAGCACGGCTCAGGAAGGCTGGGCAGAGGCGGGCCAGGGACCGGGCATCCCCCGGGGAGCCTATAGGGACCAACCCCCCGGGTGGCCCCTCGCGGGGCCGGCGCTCACCTCGGGGTAACAGTCCTTCGCCAGCACCTGCAGCATGGCGGTTTTCCCCGCACTGCACGTCCCCCACCAGCACCAGCTTGCACCGGGCCACGGCCGGCTGCGGGCTCCTCCGCTCCCGCATGGCGAGGGGGGCGGGGGTCCCGGTCCCGCTCCGGCTCCGCGCGGCTCTGCAGCGCCCCGCCACGGGCCCCTCGCTCCGACCCCGCCGCAGCCCCTGCAGGGACGGGGGACTGGGGCGCGGGGCCAGCGCTGCCTTGATATAGCACACACCCGGCCAATCGCAGGCAGAGGTGGGTCTTCCCCTGGCCAATCAGACAGGCAGGGCTCTTGCCTGGTAGCCAATGGCAGAGGTCCTGAGTCACAGCCTCCCTTAGCACTCCCCTCCCCTGCCTCCCCTTCCCGGCTTGGAGCCGCGTGGGGACGGGCTCGAGCCGGGGGGTCGCAGGGCAGCGTCTCCACCTGGCCCCGCGGCTGAACTCTTGATTGAGGAGTTTCTTAACAGACTTAAATACCAGCCAATTAACGGGTCCGCACGAGTCCCCCCCACCCCCGCCAACTAGTGATGCAGAACAATAGTTCCAATGCAATCCGGGAGATTCCCTCCCGCTCCGCCTGGCATGGCCTGGCCTGGCCTGGCCGCCCTCCCGGCTGGAAATTCTCGGAATGCGGGTCCGGTAAGGGGAGGTGACTCAGCACCTGGGGGCGGGCGGGGGGGGGGTCAACACCCCTCAAACTCCAGCACCCAGCACCTCATCGGATTCTGGCATCCGCCGGACAATGTTTTGTAACCACTGATTTTCACGGCCCCGCGAGAGAGAGATCAAAAGGGGTAAAGTCACTCCGATTCAATGGCTATTAGCCGTGACGGTCAGGGACGCGGCCCCATGCTCGGGGTGTCCCTAAGCCTCTGTTTGCCAGATGCTGGGACTGGACAAGATGGATCCCTCAATAAGTATCTGCTTCTGTTCATTCCCTCTGGGGCACCTGGCATCAGCCACTGTCGGAAGACAGGACACTGGGCTGGATGGACCATTGCTCTGACCCAGTCTGGCCGTTCTTGTGTTCTTCTGCCAGCTGAAATCCTCAGGGTCTGGATGATCTATTTGCGGATGTTTTACCAACCTGAGTTGGATGTGTCCATTGATGATACTGGATTCTTAATATTGATAGTAGCCCTTTAATGACTTCAAGGCAGGCTCTAGAGGGGTACGGGAGGTGGACTGAGGGGCTGCAGAGGACTAGGGTAGCAGAGAGGGAGAACATGAGAACTTGGGGGAAAGGATGGGAAACGGGGGCACATGGGAGTAAAGGATAGATGGGGGCTGAGACAGCAGGAGCACCCAGCGTGACTAAGTGCAGAGGAGTTTGGGAGGGAGCTGGTCGGGGGCAGGAAGAGATGGGGCAGTGATAGGAGAGGGGTGGGGGAGAACTCTGCCTGGCCTCTCCCCCCCCAAAGCACATTCCCGTCTCTGGCCTGCAAGTGCCCACAACGGGAGCCCAGGTTTTGCAATTCCAGCCCTGGCTCAGAATCACGTCACCCGCCCTTGGGAGCCGACTACCCCTGGGGTGGGATGCGGCAGCAGGAACAACAAACACCCATATGCAGAGGCCACTTTTGAGAGCCGTTGTCCCTCGGTCTTCATGTCGCAATATTTGGGTTGCAAACCCTGCTGGGGGGGGGGGGGGGCAAGCTGACTATTCCTTTCAAACCAGCTGTTTCTAATGGATGATTGTCTTGGAAGCATGTGAAATATTTTTTTTTAAATGTCACGTTTTGGGGCAGAGTTGAATTGGCAGCAGCAGCAGGGCCCCCCCGCCCTGATTCACCCCCACCCCTCTGAGGACTGGGCTGCACTAGGACGTTCGACCAGGGTAACTGTGTTGGTTTGTGCTGGGACAGTTTTCCAGCAGGAGCCCTGGGGTGCAGAGGTGCCTCCCGCCGTCCTCATTTCCCTTCCATGAACTGGAATAAGCTACAGTGCTCTAAGCCTTGTTGCCCCCGTGTATTGGCATCTGCATGGGGGCAGGGGGGGTGTTTTAGGCAGCACCAGGACAGATAAAGCAGCAGGCTCTGTCGCTGTGTCCTGGGGGTCCTGGCTGTGCACCGCAATCCCACCAGCCCCACCCCACGCATTGAGGGCTATCTGGCCCGGCAGGCTGGGTTGTTAGGAAAGGCTGGACAGGCCCGGACCTGGCTAAAGTTTAACACGGAAATTGCAACCTGGCTCCCTGGGTGAATGGCAGTCCGACTGGCTGGGCACCGGGGTAGCCAGGGGCACGACCCTTGGGCACTGCGTAGGACCCCCCCCGCCAGCTGTTCATCCCTGTGCCCACGCCTCAGCCTCTGATCCTGGGGTGAGTGGGCACAAGCTCTCAGAGCAATCAGGGTGGCGGCACGGAGGAGCTGAACCCTGGCTCCTCGGGCTGCCCACGTGGCTCTGCACAGTGTTGGGTGCCCACAAGGAGCTGGAGCCAAGCCCCATGGACTCTGTGCTAGCCCCAGCCATCTCCATGCAGCGGGGAGGCCTGGCTGCCCAGGGGAGCTTGGAGGAAGGATCTGGGCTTTCCCCACGGGCGCTGCTCCAAACTCTCCATTACTCAGCGCTCTGCCCTTCCTGCCCAGCGGAGGTCACTGTCTGATAACAACCCCCAGGCCCCCGCTTCTCGGGACTGATCGCCCATTAGTTCACTGTCTGAAAGGAAAACTACCCCCCGCCACAGACACACACACCATGCACGTCACCCTGAAATGAGTCCAGGGCGGGGGGGCGGGGGGGCGGCGAGATCTGTGAGCCCAGACTCCTGGGTTCTATTGCCAGCTCTGGGAGGAGAGCAGTGTCTAGCAGTTGGCGGCGGAGCTGGGAGTCAGGATTTCTGGGTTCTGTTCCCAGCTCCGGTAGGGGGCATGTGATTGAAGCAGTGGGAGGAGAGTGCTGTCCAGTGGTTAGAGTGGAGGACTGGCAGTCAGGACTCCTGGAGGTCTGCCCATGACTGGCTGTGTGATCACAGGTCAGTCACTTTGCAGCCATCTCTGTGCCTCAGTTTCCCTATCAGGCTGGTGGCTGAACAGCGCTGGGTAAGCGCTTTCGGACAACTCAGAAAGGCTGACTGGGGCATGCAGGGGCAGGCACTTAGAGCTGATGCAGCTAGAAAGAAGCCAGGGAGTCAGCTCCGTGGATGGAAACAGGAAACCTCTCTAGGCCTTTTAGGAGGCACTTTCCGATCCCGGATTCCGTGTGACCGAGCCTGGCTGCTGGGAAGGGAGCCTGGCTGCTGGGAAGGCGACCTGGGACTTTCCCCTAGCACGAGAGGGGAGAGCGAGATACCTGGGGCCTGCCAGGTACTCTCCAGCCTGGACGGTAAACAGCGCTGCTGCTACTCACCCATGCAAATCCCTTGGCAATGAATCCCCCGGCTGGCAGCTGGGGGCAGGGGCCGGGGAGTGGCTCTCTCAGGGGCTGGCAGTTGGTAGCTTTTGTTCAGCGACCTCCAGAAGAACAGATCTGAACCTGACTCTTTCCAGGGGTCCCTCCGAGGCCATAACGATCCTGCTCTAGACAGGGGAGCTGCTGGCCTGGAACACATCAGGGTCTGGCTCGTCCTAGCACCTAGTGCACCGGGCTAGCCTGTCTGTACAGCGCCTCCTGCTGGAAGAGACCGGGACTGGAGTAGGCAGGAGGGGGGTGGTTATTTCTCAGCCATGGGACAGCACGCCCTGGTTTGCTGTCTCGCCCCCGCTGCCCATCTGCTCGGGACCATAGGGCATCAGAAAAGAGGCGGGGGCTGATGCGGCTTCTGTGAAGACCCCAAGTCCCCTGTTATTCAGCAGCTGCTGCAGGCCTGGACTCTCCCAGCAGGAGGTGCTGGTGCCCTGGGCCAAGCCAGACCCTGGAGAGATCGGGATGGAGTTGCCTGTGCCAGTCCAGGCCATTTGTTCCACAAATCCCCTCTCCCCCCGTGAGGCCCAAGCCCTGGCTGGGACCGGTGGCAAGCGCCCAAGCTGGGAAAAGGAAGGGGAGGGCTGAGTGAGCCATGCAGCCGGGGAACGGCCGGGGGAAGTCCGGAGATTGCACAGAACGGCTCAGAAATTCCAGGACTCCGGCTTCCTGCGGGTGCTTTTCCCATCAGGAGGAAATGCAGATAGTCTGGAGAGCGAGGCCTTGTCATGCACAGCCATGGAGGGGAGGGGGCAAGCTCTGAGCCTCGTGCTCTGGGAGGCAAGCTGGCTGCGCTGGCTGGGCGTTATGGGGAGACAGGAGCCTGCCGTGGGATCTAAGTGCCCCCAACCTCAGGGACAGGTCGACTCTTGGTTCCTCCCTTCCTGGCCCAGTCTCTGCAACGGATCAAATTGGACCTGCCCCAAATGGGGGAAGGGGGGGCAGGTGGGGCGAGGGCACAGTGCTGCAAAAAAACACCCCACATTAAAACAATAGCGAAAGAATAACCCTAATTCCCCCCCTCCCCAGGGCAGGTGCATTTACATGGCTACCCCACCCCCCCGGGGCAAGGTGTCCTCCTACCAAGGAACCAAGCCAGCCTGGGAGGGGGATTGATGGGGTGAGGGGCCAAGGGCAGAGCTGCCCCACGCCCCAGCGTCCTGGTCTCCCCAGCCTGACCTTTACCGCGGGGGCAATAGATGAGGGTGACTAATCACGAAGGGTCTGACTGTGATGTGGGAGCCTGGGAAGCGGGAACTGACCGAAGACCCCCAAACCCATTCCGCACCCCGGGCAGGGATGACTTTGGGTCAACTCGTGACCTGGGGCTGGAGCCCAGCTGGTGCCCCCAGAGGGCAAAACCCTGTGCCCCATTCCCCCCCCTGAGCCAGCCAGTCTGAACCCAAGGCCGCTCGCGGCCTGGCAGGAGAATGCCTGACACCTGGTTTACCAGCTCCAGCTCCGCCTGCCGGGGGCTCAGCACAGAAGGGGTCTGACTGGGTTCCTAGCGCTTTGCAGGGCCAGGCAATGACAGTCACCGGTATTGTTAATAACTGACACAGCTGAGTCCTGACCTCAAACCTCCCTCTCCGGGCTTCATGGCTCTCCGCTGCAGGACAGCCTGGGGCCCTGAACCTCCACCCCCAACACTATGAGCCCCCCCCCTTCATTCTGCATGGGCAATGCCAAAGCAGCCACTTGACAGGACAGGGGTAGTGGGGGGGGAGCATGGCGGGGGGGCCCTTCGAGACACCTCTACGCTGATCCCCCTTGGGCTTGTGGCCAGAACTGGGTTTGAGAAGAATCAACCCCAGCCCCCCACCCAAGGGGGGCTCCACTCCAGAACTGAACCTCACCTGCCCTGGGGGGTTGGTCGGATGAGGAAATTGAAGCACAGAGAGGGGGATGTGTCCTCCCCCAAGGTCACATGGTTAGTCAATGGCTGAGCCTTGAGTAGAACCCAGGAGTCCCCTGGCTCCTGCCCCTGCTCTAACCACCGGACAGCGTGGGAAGAGAACCCAGGAGTCCTGGCTCCCTTCTCTGACTCACTAGCCCAGGTGCCTTCCCACCAGGGGAGCTCTGGAACTGGCCACTACTGATATTTTTGGGTCCTTGGCCCCCGCTGGCGTCTCCCCTGTCCGGGATCCCTCTGTGCCCATGGCGGAGCTGGCAGGGCCTGGGACGCAGAGCTGTGCTCTGCAGGGCTCGGCATTGGGCTGGGTCCAGCAGCAGCTGGTACCAGGGCTCCCAGCGCCACCATGGGAACAGGCTCCACCCAAAAAGAGGAAGAGGCTGGCAGCATGCGAGGGGAGTGGCAGGTGGGGGATGGATGTCCAGGGGGGCTGGACAGGACAGTGTGTGCGGGGGGGGGGGGGAGGGTTGCAGGTGCAGGGACGCTCACAGGTGGGAGAGGGGCCCCACTAACCCGTCCCCCTCACTGCAATCCCCTTCCCCAACCCCCTCGCCCCCACTGCAATCCCCTTCCCCCTCCCCCCACTAACCCCTCCCCTGCAATCCCCTTCCCCCCTCCCCCCACTAACCCGTCCCCCTCCACTGCAATTCCCTTCCCCAACCCCCTCGCCCCCACTGCAATCCCCTTCCCCCTCCCCCCACTAACCCCTCCCCTGCAATCCCCTTCCCCCTCCCCCCACTAACCCGTCCCCCTCCACTGCAATCCCTTCCCCAACCCCCTCGCCCCCACTGCAATCCCCTTCCCCCTCCCCCCACTAACCCGTCCCCCTCCCCTGCAATCCCCTTCCCCAACCCCCTCGCCCCCACTGCAATCCCCTTCCCCCCTCCCCCCACTAACCCGTCCCCCTCACTGCAATCCCCTTCCCCCTCCCCCCACTAACCCGTCCCCCTCCCCTGCAATCCCCTTCCCCAACCCCTTCGCCCCCACTGCAATCCCCTTCCCCCTCCCCCCACTAACCCGTCCCCCTCACTGCAATCCCCTTCCCCCTCCCCCCACTAACCCGTCCCCCTCCCCTGCAATCCCCTTCCCCAACCCCCTCGCCCCCACTGCAATCCCCTTCCCCCTCCCCCCACTAACCCGTCCCCCTCACTGCAATCCCCTTCCCCCTCCCCCCACTAACCCGTCCCCCTCCCCTGCAATCCCCTTCCCCAACCCCCTCGCCCCCACTGCAATCCCCTTCCCCCTCCCCCCACTAACCCGTCCCCCTCACTGCAATCCCCTTCCCCCTCCCCACACTAACCCGTCCCCCTCCCCTGCAATCCCCTTCCCCAACCCCCTCGCCCCCACTGCAATCCCCTTCCCCCTCCCCCCACTAACCCGTCCCCCTCACTGCAATCCCCTTCCCCCTCCCCCCACTAACCCGTCCCCCTCCCCTGCAATCCCCTTCCCCAACCCCCTCGCCCCCACTGCAATCCCCTTCCCCCTCCCCCCACTAACCCGTCCCCCTCACTGCAATCCCCTTCCCCCTCCCCACACTAACCCGTCCCCCTCCCCTGCAATCCCCTTCCCCAACCCCCTCGCCCCCACTGCAATCCCCTTCCCCCTCCCCCCACTAACCCGTCCCCCTCACTGCAATCCCCTTCCCCCTCCCCCCACTAACCCGTCCCCCTCCCCTGCAATCCCCTTCCCCAACCCCCTCGCCCCCACTGCAATCCCCTTCCCCCTCCCCCCACTAACCCGTCCCCCTCACTGCAATCCCCTTCCCCCTCCCCCCACTAACCCGTCCCCCTCACTGCAATCCCCTTCCCCAACCCCCTCGCCCCCACTGCAATCCCCTTCCCCCTCCCCCCACTAACCCGTCCCCCTCACTGCAATCCCCTTCCCCCTCCCCCCACTAACCCGTCCCCCTCACTGCAATCCCCTTCCCCCTCCCCCCACTAACCCGTCCCCCTCCCCTGCAATCCCCTTCCCCAACCCCCTCGCCCCCACTGCAATCCCCTTCCCCCTCCCCCCACTAACCCGTCCCCCTCACTGCAATCCCCTTCCCCCTCCCCCCACTAACCCGTCCCCCTCCCCTGCAATCCCCTTCCCCAACCCCCTCGCCCCCACTGCAATCCCCTTCCCCCTCCCCCCACTAACCCGTCCCCCTCACTGCAATCCCCTTCCCCCTCCCCCCACTAACCCGTCCCCCTCCCCTGCAATCCCCTTCCCCAACCCCCTCGCCCCCACTGCAATCCCCTTCCCCCCTCCCCCCACTAACCCGTCCCCCTCCCCTGCAATCCCCTTCCCCCTCCCCCCACTAACCCGTCCCCCTCACTGCAATCCCCTTCCCCCTCCCCCCACTAACCCGTCCCCCTCCCCTGCAATCCCCTTCCCCAACCCCCTCCCCCCACTAACCCGTCCCCCTCACTGCAATCCCCTTCCCCAACCCCCTCGCCCCCACTGCAATCCCCTTCCCCCTCCCCCCACTAACCCGTCCCCCTCACTGCAATCCCCTTCCCCCTCCCCCCACTAACCCGTCCCCCTCACTGCAATCCCCTTCCCCCTCCCCCCACTAACCCGTCCCCCTCCCCTGCAATCCCCTTCCCCAACCCCCTCGCCCCCACTGCAATCCCCTTCCCCCTCCCCCCACTAACCCGTCCCCCTCACTGCAATCCCCTTCCCCCTCCCCCCACTAACCCGTCCCCCTCCCCTGCAATCCCCTTCCCCAACCCCCTCGCCCCCACTGCAATCCCCTTCCCCCTCCCCCCACTAACCCGTCCCCCTCACTGCAATCCCCTTCCCCCTCCCCCCACTAACCCGTCCCCCTCCCCTGCAATCCCCTTCCCCCTCCCCCCACTAACCCGTCCCCCTCACTGCAATCCCCTTCCCCCTCCCCCCACTAACCCGTCCCCCTCCCCTGCAATCCCCTTCCCCAACCCCCTCCCCCCCACTGCAATCCCCTTCCCCCTCCCCCCACTAGCCCGTCCCCCTCACTGCAATCCCCTTCCCCCTCCCCCCACTAACCCGTCCCCCTCACTGCAATCCCCTTCCCCAACCCCCTCGCCCCCACTGCAATCCCCTTCCCCCTCCCCCCACTAACCCGTCCCCCTCACTGCAATCCCCTTCCCCCTCCCCCCACTAACCCGTCCCCCTCCCCTGCAATCCCCTTCCCCAACCCCCTCCCCCCCACTGCAATCCCCTTCCCCCTCCCCCCACTAGCCCGTCCCCCTCACTGCAATCCCCTTCCCCCTCCCCCCACTAGCCCGTCCCCCTCACTGCAATCCCCTTCCCCCTCCCCCCACTAACCCGTCCCCCTCACTGCAATCCCCTTCCCCCTCCCCCCACTAACCCCTCCCCAACCTCACGGCGGTCGCCGGGCCCGGCGGGTCCTCCAGGCGCAGGGGTCGCTCACTCCCGCCCGGGGCCTCCCTCTTTCCCAGAGCGACCGCTCGTCAGCGCCCGGGCCGCAGGGGCCGCCCCTCCAACGGAAGCGGCTGTTGCTAGGAGACAGAGCGACGCGACTTGCTGCAGGGGGGAGGATCAAGAGGTACCGGGGGGGGGGTGCCGAGGGCCCGTGGGGGGCCCCTGGGGGGAGGGGGCCACCTGCAGGGGGGAGGGGCCCATGGGGGGAAGGGCCCCTGGAGGTAGGGGGCCCGTGGAGGCAGGGGGCCCCTGGGGGGGGAGGGGGCAGAGGGCCCGTAGGGGGCAGCCTGGGGGGGGAGGGGGCAGAGGGCCCCTGGGGTGCCCATGGGGGGAGGGGCTCATGGGGGCAGGGGGCCCGTGGGGGGAGGGGGCAGAGGGCCCCTGGGGGGCCCGTGGGGGGAGGGGACCCATGGGGGGAGGGGGCAGAGGGCCCATGGGGGCAGGGGGCCCGTGGGGGCAGGGGGCCCGTGGGGGGAGGGGGCCATCTGCCGGGGAGGAGGGTTCTGACCAGGGACCCTGTGCAGGGTGGGGGGCGCCCCCTGGGCAGCGTCTGACCCGGCTCCCCCCAGCCCCGCAGCCATGCCGAAGAAGGGGCGCAAGGCGGCCGCGCTGAGCGAGGAGGAGCGGTTGCTGCTGATGCAGCAGAAGATGCTGGCGGAGGAGGAGCTGAGCAAGAAGAAGGAGGACATGCTCACCCAGTTCCTGAAGGCGAGGCCCGGGGCGCAGGGGGGGCGGGATGCCCCGCTCCAGGGCCCGTTTAGTGCCCCCTGCGAATTGCCCCCTGGGCGCTGGGAGCTGATCTGGAACCTGGAGCTGGGCAGGAAAATGGCTTGGGGAGGGTGGGGGCATTCGACAGAAAATGTCGACTTTTGGGCCAACAATCGAAACCTATAATTTTGCTTCTGAAACGTCCCCCCCAAGGGAGCTGTCGTTCCGGGGCCTCGTTCTCCCGCGTGAGCCGGGCTCTCCCCTCGTAATGCTGAACCAGTGCGGTACGTGATGGGCGTCCCCATCAGTCCTTCTGCCGCACGCTGCTGGGAGCTGGCGGAGTATCTGGAGCTTGCGCAGTGCTTGGGGCTGCAGGTTCCACTTGAGCGGGTTAGATACCGGTAGGTGGTTGGGATGTGCTCCCACCCGGCCAGTGTAACCTTGTGACCCACCCCGCAGGACAAGCTGGCGAAGGAGGAGCACAACAGCGCCCTCAACATGAATAAAATCAACCTGCAGTGGCGCACGGTGCTGCGGGAAGTCAAGGCCAGAGAACTGCGCAAGGACATTGAGATCCTGAGCCAGACCTTTGAGCGGGTGGTGGACTGCAAGGACAGTGTCATCCGGGTAAGCAGTGGGGGTCCCAGCTGGGTGAGCTGGGAGGGGTGCGTAGCTCTGTGGGTCCATGAACAGGGCTGGAAGAGTGGCTAGCAATGCCCCCCAAGGAGAGGAAGTGCTGCAGGAGGGCAAACGTGCTCAAACCAGCGTTCCATGCGCCCTGCAGCCCCCGCTGCCGCTGAGCTTGCTGGGGTAACAGCGCTCGGAGGCTCTGGGGCCGGCGCTGCAGTGCCTGAGTGTTCTCTGTCATCCACACAGTCGCTGGCCAGGGACCTGTCCGAGGCCGAGGCACAGTACACTCATGCCCTGTGCAGCCACCTGCACAACATCGACCAGTTGCTGCAGCTCCAGCGGTGCCGCCTGAGGTACCTGGATGAGGATTACAACACCGAGCGGGAGGCCCTGAAGAAGGAGTTTGAGACAGAAAGGTATGGGGGGGGGAGGATCGCCCGCTTTGGGGGAGGGCACAGACAGGCAGGTGATGAACACAGGGATGAGGAGGCAGCTTGATGGTGCCCCGGGGCCACGAGCCCTCATCCCTGGCCATGAGGCTCTTGTGCTGCGTCCCAGGTCTAGTCCCCTGTGGAGCAGCTCCCCAGAGCTCTCTGGGCAGCCATCAGCCGCTCTCCCGTCCCCTCCGCGGGCCAGGCTGGCTCAGCCCTGGCAGCTCACCTGCGGCTTCCCCAGGGGGATGATCATCGAGCACCATGACAAGGAGAGCCGCTACCTGCGGGATGTGCTGCTGGCCCTGGAGCAGAGCTTCAGTGAGAGCGAGTACGAGGCCAAGCTGGACTTCCAGAGCACCAGGGACGACGTCAAGAACAAGGTCTGGGCCGAGGCTGCTCCGTGCCAGCCTGGGGCAGGGGAGGGGCTTGGTGACACCAGCCTTCCTCTGGTTCTTCAGCCAGCAGCTGGTGGCGGACTCTGGTGAGGAGCCCCTCCCCCTCACTCCTATGTGTGCAGGGCTTGCTAAGGCACAGGCTATGGGCAAGAGTCCATCTCTACCACAAGGTCCTCCCCACTGCCAGCTTAGGGGGCTGCCCAGTCCCAGTGGGACTGGAGGGAGGGAGCTTCCCTCCTGGGGTTTGGGTTCCAGCCCTTGGGGTGGGCTCTGCAGGCATGGCTGGTGGCTCAGGGTGGGTGAGGGGCTAACATGTCTCCCCCCCAGAACCTGGAGGAGAAGCACTATCTGCGTGTGCAGCTGGAGGGCACAGTGGAGGAGCTGTGGAAGCGGTTCCAGCAGGCGCTGAAGAACTACACCGAGGCAACAGAGGACCGGAAGATTGCATTTGAGGCCCTCAAGCTGAAGGATGAGAAGAGCTCCAAGGAGATTGAGATGCAGATGAAGAAGCTGCAGAAAATTCAGGTCAGTGAGGCTGCCCCACCCCAAGCCCTGGCTGTAGGAAACAGGCCTTCTTGGGGGGTCGTGGGGTTCCCGGTGCGCTGAACAACTCACTGACTGCTCCGGGCGCCATTTCCCTGCCAGGACTCCATTGGCATCCTGAAAGGCAAGATCGCGGCACACATGCGGGAGGCCGAGGAGCAGAACCGGCGTGTGCACGAGGAGAAGGAGGTTGTCCTCAAGCAGCTGCAGAAACTCAAGAGCCAGATGAACCAGGCCAGGGCCAAGGCCAGGAGCAACCTGGCCAAGCTCACCCTGGAGAGCAGCACTGCCCTGAAGAAGCTAAGGGGCGTCCTCGAAAAGGTAAAGGCCAGAGTTCCCCTAACCCTGCAGGAGAGGCCTCTGCCCCGCCCATGGGGACCTGCTCTCCCATGCATGCCTGGAGTAGCACTGGCCAAATGCAGCTCACCGCTGCCCCTGTCCAGGACAGGCAGCAGAGAGAAGTCCCAGCCATGCAGCCTGGCTGGTGGGAGACTCGCTTCCCCCAAACCCATCATCCCTTCCTGGCCCCAGGGCGACACTTCTCCTGCCGTCCCCCTGCGTTGTCAACACAATCCAGCACCCCCCAGGAAAAGCGTCCAGAACACACTGCTCGCCGAGCTGTCCCCAAGCGGCCCGCTAAGGCCTCGCTTGCCCCGCAGGCAGAGCTCACCCTGCGGCTGGCCGAGATGTGTCGGAAGCTGGAGACCGAGGAGGAGAAGGTGCTGCCGTTCTACGCCTCCTCGCTGAGCAGGGAGGAGCAGGAGGAGCTGGAGCAAGTCTCCCTGGAGAAGCCTGGGGAGCAGCTGGCCCAGGTAAGGGGTGAAACCGGGGTGCTGGAAGGAGGGCGCTGGGGGTACCTAGAGGCAGGCTGGCATAGCTGGTGGAGCGTGTGCCGCACTGGGCGGCTGGGGAGAAGGTTGCTGAGAACCAAGCGCTCTTTAATTGAGGGGACAAGCAGAACCAGATGGGTGCATTGTGGGAGCCCCCCCTCAGCTCTCCTCTGTCCTTCCAAGTGCAGCTGCTGCAGGATTACCTGGGCCTGGAGCACTTCTGGCAAAGGTACAACAAGGTGAAGCTGGAGCAGCTGGCTCTGGAGCAGGAGAAGGCAGTGCTGCGCCAGGAGAACCAGAAGCTGCGCTTGCTCCTCAAGCAATACCTGGACGGGATCTCGGTGAGCGACGAGGTGCTCAGCTGGCTCAACCCACTGCTCATCCTCAACCCCAAGCCCCGTGCGCCCGGGCCCGCCGGCAGAGCCCCCCGAAAACCGCCCCTTCACAACGTCATCGAGGCTGCCCACGAGGTGCCACACATCCTGTGAGCCGCCCCGCCCGGGGCATGCTGGGAACTGCGCTCTGCCAGCTGCGGCAGCTTGTGCCTGGCGCGCGTGGCTGGGAGAGTCGGGCGTGAGGAGCGGCGAGCGCTTCCCCGGCGGTGCTGTCCCACTCCGTGCCCATAGGAAGCTGCCATTAAAGGGTTGTAATGATCGCACTGGTGACGCCTGACAGGGGAGTGTAGGGGAGCCGAGGGGCTTCCAGGCACAGGGCTCTACCCCCGCGTTCCAAGGCAGGCTGGTAGCCCTGGTGCAGCGCTGCAGCCTCCAGGCCAGGCCCTACCCCAGGGAAGCACGGCGCTGGGATTGCCTGATCCTGGGAAAGGGCCGGCAGGCGGCCACTGTGAGCGAGATGCCTTCACTCTCCTGCCCTGTCAGCTGGCTTGGCCAGGTTCAAGCCAGTCCTGCTGCTCCGGCCCCCTTCGGAGGGGAGCAAAGGGCTTCCCCCAGGGACCCTGACAAAAGCAGCCACGGAGCAGGTGCTGATACTGTGGGGAGAGGACGTTTATTTCTTTTTGGCCTTGTTTCTCTTCTCCTCCTTGAGCCTCTTCTTGGCCCCCCGGGAGCTGCTGGCCTTGTGGTAGAGGTGGTAGCCAATCAGGCCCAGCAGAGCCGGGATCAGCCCGATGCAGAGCAGGGGCAGCACGTCATTCGTCACCTTCTGCCAGTAGCTGGCCCGGGAAAGGCCAACCAGCTCCACGTCGAACTGCAGCACAGCGTCCGCTGGGGAGAGAGGGGGCATGGCTGAGCTGGGCCCCCCGCACACGCCGCAGAGGTGGGAGTGCTCCTGACACAGCTGGCACAGGGCATGTGCTCACTGCCCAAGCTCATGGGAGGGCACCAGACAGCACTGCTCCCCCAGAGCAGGGCACCCGCACGCTGCCCTGCCCAGAGCAAACCAGAGGCAGCTGCAGCTCTGGGGAGTCCCAGCCCTGCCACGTCAGCTCTGGCAGCCTCTCCAGGCAGGCCAAGGACTGAAGGGGCTACAGAGCCCAAGCTCCCTCGCTCCTTGGCGGGCCACAGCGTCCAGCTCCGGGGCTGTCTGTCAGCCTGGCACTGAATTCACCAGGGAGCAGAATCTGTAGCAGGTGTTGCTGGGTAACCAGAGGGCTGGGGGGGACCTAACAGCAGCCTAGTGCTCTCTGCCCAGGGGTGGGGGCACCAGGGCTTGGCTCTGAGACTCAGGCCGATTAAGGAAGATCCCACGTCCAGCCAGGCTGGGCAGACACGGAGGCGGCAGTTACCTGGGACAGCAGGCGGGGATCCTCGCTTGCCGTAAGCCAGCTGAGGCGGGATGATCACCCTCCGCTTCTCCCTGCCAGGCAGAGGGAGAGGCACATCAGAGCAAGGGCCCAACCTTCTGCCCTTTGGCAGCATAGCCACAGCCCTGCCGTTCGCACGCAGCATCCCCTGCCCAAGGCACCCCATCCACCAGGGAAGTGCAACCACTGCTGGGGTGGAGCACCGCAGCCACCCAGCACAACTCCATCACAGTTCAGGACAAGACGTGCCTAATGCCGAATCAAACTGCAATTGTACATGGGTAGAACATAAGCGATAGAGCTGGGCTGGGGGCAGGATGCTGAGGGTACCAGCCCGTGTCCAAGGAGAAGGGCCTGGAGGCGTTAAAATAACGAGAATGCATTAGGGCCTCCTCTCCAAGGCAGCACGTCCAGCGGCAGGTGGTTGGGGCACTGGCTCAGTGACCGAGAGCAGCTTCCTGCGTGGTTTCGCATCCAGCCCTGGGTGGGCTAGTATCAGGGCTGCATGCGCATCTCCAAGTGCTTGCAGGCCCAACCACCTGCACCTGGCTGCAGAAAGCCAGTCCGCAGGAAGGGAGCGCCTCGCCCCCGCCCCCAGTGGGCAGCCCAGCCCAGAGGGCAGGCAGAGAGCGCCTCGCCCCTGCCCCCAGTGGGCAGCCCAGCCCAGAGGGGAGGCAGAGAGCGCCTCGCCCCCGCCCCCAGTGGGCAGCCCAGCCCAGAGGGCAGGCAGAGAGCGCCTCGCCCCTGCCCCCAGTGGGCAGCCCAGCCCAGAGGGCAGGCAGAGAGCACCTCGCCCCTGCCCCCAGTGGGCAGCCCAGCCCAGAGGGCAGGCAGAGAGCCCCCTTCCTGCTCCTGGAGATGAGCACACACCGGGACCCACGCCCAGCTTCCTGGAGAGAAAATGCAGGTACAGCGAAGAGCTGGGCCCCTGCCTAGGCTCTGACCTGATTTTTACCATGTTTGGGTCTCCAGCCCCCTGCCCACTCCACTGATCCAGCCCCATCCCGGAGCGGAAGGGGAGCGCCGAGGGTCCCCAGCTTGTCTATTGCTTTGGCCGAGAGCACGGAGCCAGGATGCCTTTCCCCAGCCACACGATCACTGCTCTCGCTAGCAAGCCAGGGCCTCACTTACCCAACGCACATGTCTAGCAAGCTTTGCTCCAAGCCTGGGAGGAGGGAAAAACCACAGAAGAGACACAAATCAGGGGGATTCTCTGAAAGGGTTCCTACCCTCCTGGGTGACGGGGCCTCTTTGGGATTGCTCTTCTCCCCACCCCCTGTCGCAGGAGGCCTCCCTTCCGAGCCCCCGGCCCCGCTGAGCTCTGGCAGGCTCACGGCACCAGGGGGGCTAAGCTGCTGAAGGCGGCCCCAGTGAGGCAGGGACAGCGCGGGCCGGGGTGCCTAGGAAGTGGGAGCCAGGGATCTGGACGGGTCTGATCATTCAGCAGGGTTACGAGAGAAGCCTCCCAATTGGAGCCCGGGCCAAGCCGGGGAATTCCTAATACTCCCCGCGCCCCCCAACCCGGCGGAACATCTGCAAGGGCTGGACGTGGGAGGGGAGGTTCTGTCACACAAACACCGGCAAGGGGCGGTGGCCCCTTCACAGACTGTCACTGCAGAGAGGACAGGCAGGGGAACATGTCGGTGCGTTCCAGGGGCAGCCGGATTCGGAGCAGTGCAGGGGGCCCGGGGGGCACCTGATCCTTCCAGCCGACGCCAACAGAGACCTGCACCTTCCACTGCAGTTAGTATGTCAGTAGTACCTAGAGGCCCCTGTCGCACCAGGCGCTGAACAGGCCCTGACTGAGAGCAGCCCCCCCACTTGCCGGGGAGGTGGGGGGTTAAGTGACGGCCAAGGGCACGCACGCAGCCAATGGCAGAGAGCCCAGATCTCTGGAGGCCCAGCCCAGCCTCCTCCCCACATTGGGGCCCAGGCTCACGTACCAGGGATCACCTGTTTTTTACCCAGCTCCACCTGCAGGGGGTCCCGCGAGAGCGAGGTGTCGATGATCCGCCCATCCTCCAAGCTGCCCTGTGGGGGGACATTGGACACACGCGGGTAACCCCCAGCGCGGGCACCCTGCCGCCAGACCAGGGCCAGCTCGGGCGCGGGGCCCTGGGGCGAGGGAGCTCCTGCTGCGCCACCGCCGACAGACGTGCAAAGGGCCCTGCCATGGGGACGCCGGCCCCGACCCTAGGCCTCCCCGGGGTGGGCAGCGGGGGCGAGCGGGCACAGCAGGGCGGGGGGCAGATGTGGGAACAAAGCCGGGTGAAGGGCAAAGGGGGCAGAAGGGCCAGAGTTCTGCCCTGTGCCGTTCCTGGGAGGGGGACACGACTGCAGGACCCCCGACACAGGGGGCACTGTCCCCAATCTCCCCCCCCCCGGGGCACTGTCCCGTCCCCCCCACAGGGGGCACTGCCCCCCTGCCATTCCTATGCCCCAGAGACTCAGGGGCACTCCCCCGCCCCGCCCCGGGAGCCGCTCACTGCCCCAGCCGGAGGGGGCCCAGTCTCCCCCTCACCCCCGGGCACCGCCACGTCTGGGGCTCAGCGCCCCCCGCCCGGGCGCACGTGCGGGCCAGGTGGGAGCCGCCCCGGCCCGGCCTGGCCCCGCCCCGGGCGGAAGGAGCCGCCCGTGCTGACGTGTCCGGCGGCTCCCCCCGCCCCCCCCTTACCGTGTAGTGAATCTCCACCGTGTCCCCCAGCGCCGAGCGCGCCGCGCAGTCCTCGGGGGGCGCCACCTGCGGGGCGAGCGCAAGGGGGGGTCACAGCTCTGGCGCCGGGGTCCCCCCCGTCTCCCCCCCCCCGCACCCCGTTCCGGCGCGCCCCCCCTCACCAGGGTCTCCAGCTGCGGCGCGCGGGGGGGGCTGTCCCCGCCGCTCTCCCCCCGCGCCCCGCACCCCAGCAGGAGGAGGAGCAGGAGGGGGGCGGCCGGAGGGTGCGGGAGCATGGTCAGCACGAGCCTGCCCGGGAGCCGCCTGGCCGGGGAGTGTGTGGGGGGGGCCGCTACCGCCTCCTCCCCCCGCCCCGCCCCGCCCAGCGCCGCCTGGTGCCTTCCCACCCCCTGTCATTCAACCCCGGCCGGGCACTTCATGCCCCCCCCCCCGGCAGCTCCGCCCGGCCGGGCCCAGGGACACGTGCGAGCTGAGCCCCCCCGCACTGTGGGATGTCAGCACAGCCGCTAGCCCCGCCGGCAGGACAGCGGGGGGGGGGGGGGGGGGTGTCTGGCTCCAAACTCGGGGTCACTGCGTGGGGGGGATTGTGAGCATTGTGAGGAGCGGTCAGACACACACCTGGCACACACACCTGGCACACCTCACACACACACCTGGCTCACCTCACACACACACACCTGGCTCACCTCACACACACCTGGCACACACACCTGGCTCACCTCACACACACACACACCTGGCACACACACATGCATTTAGGGCCAAAACTCCAGGGCTGGTGTAAATCACTCTCGCTCCCTTGGTGCCAATGGGGCCAGATCCCCAGCGGGTGTAAAGTTACTCCGTATTGGCCGCGCTCCGGCGTGTGCTCTCCGGCGAAGGCTCCCCAGCGACAGCGTTAGCTGGCACAGAGCCGGGGAGCTGGGCAGTGGCGGTTCAGGAGGAGGCCAGGATGGGGTGTGGGTGCGACCACGTCCCCCTTTCCTCCTTCCCTGGGGCAGCTCCCCCCCCTGACACACACTTTACCCAGGTGCAAACTGCTCCACAAGGTGCAAAGCCTGTTCCAGAGTGCTCAGCGCCCCACTGCTCCCACCAAACCAGCAGGGAACCCCCCTCCCCTGAGAGCAATGGGGCGTTCGTTAGTCCCCCAGCCCCACCCCGCATCACTGGCACAGACCCAGCGACCAGCGTTAGGCTTTGGGTGGACTGGGCCTTCCGGCAGGCTGGTAGTGAGGTCCCGTCGCGTTGCCCAGCTGCGCTAACTCCATGGAAGGCCATGGCTTTGGCCCACGGGCTTGGCGAAGGGCAGGGGGAGGGGGCAGACAGCAGGGGGTTGGTTTCCTAGGGGAGGAGACGCACGAGCCCCCTTTGCTGCGTCTCGGTCACGGCCACGGTGGGAGCTGGGCTGGTGGTAGGATGACGGCGTTGGCTCACCAGGCTCCCGGCAGGTGACGTTTCTCTGAAAGCCCCAGTTCCCGGCACCTGCCACCTTTGGTTTTGTGAAAGTGGATGTTCAGCTGAACAGAGCTGGGCTGCGTGAGCCCTGCGGGCCCAGCGAGCGGGCCGTGAGGCGAGACCCTGCGTTGATTGTGCGTTACATCTCCCGAGTGCTTTGGGGTACAGTATATGGCAGTGACCGGGGTGGGCTGCAACAGGGGTCTGGCAGTGCCGGCTGTCCCAGATCACCCCCTTGCGGCCAGGCAGGGCACCACCGAAGCCCGACCTTGGCTTCCCTCCACCCAGGGAAGGAACAAGTCCATGCAGGTTTTCAGGTGTCGAAGCGCATCCCCTTTTGGGGCGGGGGTGTGTGTGCGTGTGTGTGTGTCTCCTTCACAAACAGGAAATGGCCAACGACCAAAGACCTTCATCCTGGCAGGGAGACAGTCAGTCCCTGGCCCTTCGCCAGCAGGGTCTGCTCAGCTCAGCTCCCTTCCCTGGACTCCAGGCTCCTGCCAGCCTGGGCGCCGTGCCACTGTTTGCAAGCAAGCGCCCTTCGCTGGGAACAGGCCTCCCTGGCGTTCTCCCTGCAGGAATCTCCTCTCCCTAGGTGTGCACCGTCCTGGCCCCTGCTCCTCGGGGCACAGCACCTTCTTGCCACGGCCACGGCCACGCTGTGGGCACGACCACTGCAGCACCGCTGCTTCCTGTCGTGGCAAAAGGGGGTTTCCATCCACGTAGGCAGCCCACCGCTCTGAGCAGCGATCAAAATTCTTCCACCTGCCTGGCTGGAGCTACACCAGGGCCTCTACCCACCTCGTCTTTAAGCATAGACTAGGCCTAGGAGAGCCAGGCCTTTCGAAGCAGCTTCTCCCTGGGAGCAGACCCCCTAACCACCCTCCAGTCACCCAGCTCCAGGGGCTCATTTGCCAATTAACCAGGAAGTGGCCACCTGGGGAATCAGTTTACCCCCAAGCAGGCCCTCGGGAGGGAGTAACAGGGGGGCTGGATCCTGACCTCCCTTAGTGGGGGAACTCAGAGTCCAGCCTGGGTCCTGTGCCCTGCTCTGGGAGGGGAGTGGGGTCTAGTGGTTAGAGCGGGGGCAGGGCTGGGCACCAGGACGCCTGGGTTCTGTGCCTTGCTCTGGGAGGGGAGTGGGGTCTAGTGGTTAGAGCGGGGGCAGGGCTGGGCACCAGGACGCCTGGGTTCTGTGCCTTGCTCTGGGAGGGGAGTGGGGTCTAGTGGTTAGAGCGGGGGCAGGGCTGGGCACCAGGACGCCTGGGTTCTGTGCCTTGCTCTGGGAGGGGAGTGGGGTCTAGTGGTTAGAGCAGGGGGCTGGGAACCAGGACTCCTGGTTCTCTTCCCAGCTCTGGGAAGGGAGTGGGGTCTAGTGGTTAGAGCAGGGGGCTGGGAACCAGGACTCCTGGTTCTCTTCCCAGCTCTGGGAGGGGAGTGGGGTCTAGTGGTTAGAGTGGGGGCAGGGCTGGGCACCAGGACTCCTGGGTTCTGTGCCCTGCTCTGGGAGGGGAGTGGGGTCTAGTGGTTAGAGCAGGGGGCTGGGCGCCAGGACTCCTGGGTTCTGTGCCCTGCTCTGGGAGGGGAGTGGGGTCTAGTGGTTAGAGCAGGGGGCTGGGAGTCAGGACTCCAGGCTGGGTTCTCTATGAGTGACTCACTCTGTGTGTCTTATATTTCCTCACAGGAACAGCTTTCAGATGATTAGAACTGGGGGTTACATGCTGACTCTCCCCCCACCCCCAAGCACCTTCCAGCCTTGGCGGGCAGACGTGAGGTGGAGCAGAGCATCTGGGGCATGCTGAGCTTTAAGGCACCAAGCTCCCAGCACCAGAAGGTGGCAGCAAATCATCAACAATTCCTCCCTTTCCATCCGCTCCCTACAGCTGGCGCTCCTAGGGCACTGCTGGAGGGAAGCTCGCAGCATTAGCATCCCCGCCGGCCTGGACAGAGCACTGCTGCAAACAGGGCCCCGAATGCTTGCTGAGGATTTGACTTGCCAGAGACAAAGTCAACCTAATGGCATGTTTAAGGCCCCTGACCCTAACCGTGTTTCGGGCATCCGAAGCAGCTGCAGACGGGGAGGGACGATCTAGTGCTTGGGGCCCAGGACACCAGGGTAAGTCCTCGGCCATGCTGCTGCCCTGTGGGTGATGTTAGGCAAACGAGCTCGTCGCCCTGGGCCTCAGCTCCTCCATGCCGGGGCTAACGCTCCTTCCTGGCTGGAGGCAGGGACCGCATCTCACTGCGTGTCTGGGCAACTCACGGCGCGATGGGGCCCCTGAGCTCAGCCGGGCCCCCCAGACGCTACGGGAAGACAAATAATCATTTACACAACGGTGGCAGTACCTAAGGCCACAGCCAGATTGGGCCCCGCCGGGCTGGGTGCTGCCCAGGGCCTGCTCCAAAGAGCTCGGAGTCTGACAGGAGAAATTCCCCACCAGAAAGAAAGGTCCGGTGCTGGTGTGGCCATGCCGGGACCCCGTGGCAGGGTCGGAGCCAGGACGCAGAACTGGGCAGGCCATTTCCACCGCACGCACAGCCCCAGCTGGCAAGAGGCGGGTCCCTGGGGAGGAGGTTTGGGCGGATACCTGTGAATGGGGCTGGGGCGTAGCCTCCGTCCATGGCTCCCGAGCGCATCGCAGCACCTGCCGGGCCAGGGCCGAGGTGGGCTCCTCTGCTCTGGGGCGTGCAGACCAGGCCCGTGAGATGATGCAGCGTGTGCTGTCTGGCCCAGCAGGGCCGCGCCCGGGTCCAGCCCCACCATAGTGCACATCCGCCCAGTTCGTGACTGACCGGTGCCCTTGAGAACTGGGGCCTCGCTGAGCCGTGGCCTGGCTTGAAGAACACTGGACTAGCTAAAGGGGGCCAGGCTGACCAGTGTGAATGCACTCGGCCACTCCTGCTGGCTGCTCCTGTCCGGGGAAGGCCCCTCTGCCCCGCTTGGACTGTGGCCACACAAGGGTGGGGATGGGCTCGCACACTCGGGAACAGTCCCCCCCAGGCACCATGGCTGTAAAGCACCGACCCTGGTGCAGAGCTGCCGGGTCTGAGGGACCCTGGTGTGGCCAGCGCGTGTGCTCTGACGGGGCCGTGCAGGCTGCGTTCGTTCTGTGCAGGGGCAGCGCCGGGGGCCCTGCTCAGGAAGGTGCTAGGAGCTGTACAAGCGTTTCCAGCTGCTCCTCTCACCAGGGACAGCCCCAGCGAGCTGCACCCCCCAGTCATCCCGCTCAGCAGTGCCAGCTCTAGGGCTGGGCGGAGGAGCCAGCTCCGGTTGGGCTCAGCTGAAGGCTCGTGCTCCGGCCTGTGGGCACCAGCTTTGCCAGGCCAAGCAGCGTCCAGCTGGGAGCCTGCCCGTCTCCCTGCAGCACGGGGGTGTGGGGCCACCCAGCACCACAAGGCGCCGCGGGGGGCCAGAGCGTGGGCTGGGCTGTGGGGCTGGCTCCCAGGGCGACGGGATCGGCATGCCAGCTATTCCTCCGCCGGGACGCTGCTCCCATTGTCTGGGCCACGCCTGTCATTCCCCGGCCGCGGCCCCACCACCTGCACCCACATACCAGCCCCCGTTGCCGTGATGTGGCGAAGACGGGCTGGCGGCTCGGGCCGTGAGGCTGTAATGGGATTACGGGAGCTGGGGCGGCTCGGGGCTGCGCCCCCTCCCCTGCCCAGAGACAATGTGAGATGGATGGGCTGGTGGGAAACCGGCCCCAGCCTCCAGCCCGGGAGCGGGGAGGGGGGCTCCGGCAGTGGGGTCCCAGCAGACCCCTGAGCAAAGGCTGCTGCCAGGAAGGGACACAGGATCGGGCCCTGTCACCTCACAGCTGCTGCAGCCATGGCTTATAACAAAGTTCCAGAATCAAAGCAGGAGTCCTGGCCCCCTACACCCCCTCCCCCTCCCAGAGCCGGGGATAGAACCCAGGAGTCCCGGCTCCTGGCCCCCTACACTCCCTCCCCCTCCCCGAGCCGGGGATAGAACCCAGGAGTCCCGGCTCCTGGCCCCCTACACCCCCTCCCCCTCCCCGAGCCGGGGATAGAACCCAGGAGTCCTGGCTCCTGGCCCCCTGGACTCCCTCCCCCTCCCAGAGCCGGGGATAGAACCCAGGAGTCCTGGCTCCCGGCCCCCTGGACTCCCTCCCCCTCCCCGAGCCAGGGATAGAACCCAGGAGTCCTGGCTCCTGGACCCCTAAACCCCCTCCCCGAGCTGGGGATAGAACCCAGGAGTCCTGGTGTGACGGAGCAGGGAGCGGGGCAGATTTGACCTGGGAATGTTGCAGGGGGATTGCAGTGGGGATGTGGGACTTCCCTTGAAGGAAGCTACCTGAGCTGTAACCTGAGCCAGGAGGGGGTGGGGAGAATTAACACCTTCTGCCCGGGAGACTGAACAAAGGAGAGGAGCAGCAGGAGGAGTTTTGGTTTAGTTTCTGTTTGGGCTGGGTGGTGCAACGCAGGGAACCCCAAGCTGGGGTCTAAGCTCCCTGAACCTCCCAGAGGGACCTAATTGAGGGGGTCTGGTCGTACCTACACGCTCTGCTTGAGACTGTGTTCCTGTCCTTAAATAAACCTTCTGCTTTACTGGCTGGTTGAGAGTCACAGTGAATCTCAGGAAGAGGGGTGCAGGGCCCTGACTCCCCCACACTCCGTGACAACTGGTGGCAGCGGTGGGATCTACTGCACCCCGTGGACGGCGCTTCCTGCAGTAAGTGACTGGGGAGCAGTAAAACGAAGGGGGATTGACGGGGACCAGGCGTGCTGAAGAGTGAGAGAGAGACGGTTATTACCCCTGGGAGTGTCTGTCCCAGCTGGGAGTGGTCAGCCGGCTGCTGAGGGCTTCCCGAGACCCCTCCTTCCTATGCCTAGGGGAAGGGTGGGGAGGAGCCCAGCAAATACCGAGGGCGCCAGCAGGGGATCCTCCCGGCGAAGCTCGCCGGCCAGCAGAGGATCCTCCCGGCAACGTTCGGCATCTGTGGAGCGGAATTGGCTGGAATGGGAGAAAGAGCTAAAACTGAGAGAGCTGGAGGATCGTGAACGACAGAGACAGCATGAACGGGAGGAGAATGAGAGACAGCGTCAGCATGAACTGGAACTGGCGAGACTGAGGGGCAGTGAACCCCCGGCTGCGGTGAGTGAGGGGGGACCCAGGACTGCACGGAGCTTTGATAAGTGCATCCTGGCCCCACACAAGGAGGGGGAGGACATGAATGACTTCCTGGATGCCTTTGAGATGGCCTGCGAGCTGCACCGGGTTGATCCCGCGGACAGACTCCGGGTCCTTACCCCCTTACTGGACCCCAAATCCGTGGCATTGTACCGCCAACTGGGAGAGGCAGAGAAAGGGGACTACGAACTATTCAAAAAGGCCCTGCTACGAGAGTTTGGGCTGACTCCTGAGATGTACCGGGAAAGGTTCCGGAGTCAGGATAAAACCCCTGAGATCTCTTATCTGCAACTAGCCGTCCGCATGGAGGGATACGCCAGCAAGTGGGCTGAGGGGGCCCAGACGAAGGAGGACCTGATTAAACTGCTGGTACTGGAGCAACTGTATGAGCGGTGCCCATCCGACCTGAGGCTGTGGTTGGTGGACAGAAAGCCAGAGAACCCGCGACACGCAGGGCGGCTGGTCGATGAGTTTGTAAAGAGCCGGTCAGGGGGTGGCAGGGAGGAGCCCCAAAGGAACAGGCCCGCCGCGATGCAGAGAGAGAGTCACCCTGGGACCTCCCAAAGGGGGAATATGGGGAATCCCCTCCCACGGGGAATGCCCAGCGTCAGGGACAACCGACCGGCTCGAGGGGACCCACGGGACATGAGCTGCTATTACTGCGGCCGAAGAGGCCACGTTCGGGCCCAGTGCCCCAAGCTCAAGGACAGACTGAGCAGACCGAACCCGCACTGGGTTAACTTGGTAGAGGCCCAGACGGACGAGGGGCAGGCTTCTCACGCAAGAGGGGCTGGCAGCTTATCAACTGCTCAAGAGAGAGAAGGGCCCCAGGCCAGCTTCTCTGGGGGGCCAGATGCTCCGGATTCAAAGTTCTCCGTTTACAGGGTGGGCGCGGGGCTGTCCCTGCGGAGCGAGTGCCTTGTTCCCCTGGAGGTGGATGGGAAGAAAGTTTATGGATACTGGGACACGGGCGCAGAGGTGACACTGGCCCGGCCCGAGGTGGTGGCCCCAGATCGGGTGGTGCCCAACACCTTCCTGACCCTGACCGGGGTGGGCGGGACCCCATTCAAGGTTCCCGTAGCAAGGGTACACCTGAAATGGGGGGCCAAGGAGGGCCCCAAGGACGTGGGAGTGCACCACCATTTGCCCACTGAGGTGTTGATGGGGGGGGACCTAGAGGACTGGCCAAGCAGCCCCCAGACCGCCTTAGTCGTGACCCGTAGCCAGAGCCGGCGAGGGGCACTACGCCCTAACCTTGGGAAGGATGTCACACCGGAGGCACCGAACCCTACCCGGGTAGGGAGGGAACACCCAAGGACAAGGCTCGGGGTGGCTGGGGCTCCCGACCCAGCCGACGAGAGGGAGCAGGTCCCCATCCCTTCCCCAGCCGCCGAGTTCCAGGCCGAGTTGCAGAAGGACCCCTCCCTGCGGAAGCTAAGGGGCCTGGCTGACCTCAGTGTGGTACAGACCATGAGGAGAGGATGCAAGGAGAGGTTCCTGTGGGAGAAGGGGTTCCTGTACCGAGAGTGGGCTCCCCCGGGGGAAGTGGAGTCGTGGGGGATCAGGAGGCAGCTGGTGGTTCCCCAGAAGTTTCGCCACAAGCTACTGTACCTGGCCCATGACATCCCTCTCGCAGGGCACCAGGGGATCCGGCGCACCAGGCAGAGGCTGCTACAGAACTTTTACTGGCCCGGGGTCTTCACCAACGTCCGGCAGTACTGCCGATCCTGTGACCCCTGCCAGAGGGTGGGGAAGGCCCGGGACAAGGGGAAGGCAGCATTGAGACCTTTGCCCATCATAGAGGAGCCTTTCCAGAAGGTGGCCATGGACATAGTGGGACCTCTCAGCAAGACGACCCGGTCTGGGAAGAAATACATCCTGGTGGTGGTAGATTTCGCCACCCGCTACCCCGAGGCAGTGCCCTTATCGTCCATCGAAGCAAACACTGTGGCAGATGCGCTGCTGACCATTTTCAGCCGAGTGGGGTTCCCCAAGGAAGTCTTGACGGACCAAGGGTCCAACTTCATGTCGGCCCTACTCCGGTGCTTGTGGGAGAGATGTGGGGTCCGGCACAACTGGGCCTCAGCATATCACCCCCAATCCAACGGGCTGGTGGAGAGGTTCAATGGGACGCTAAAAATGATGCTGAAAACATTTATGAATCAGCACCCGCAGGACTGGGACAAGTACTTACCTCACCTGCTGTTTGCGTACAGGGAGGTACCTCAGGAGTCTACCGGGTTTTCGCCTTTCGAACTGTTATATGGAAGGCAGGTAAGGGGGCCCCTGGACCTGATGAGAGACGAATGGGAGGGGAAGGCCACTCCTGATGGAGAGTCGGTGGTGGAGTATGTCCTGACCTTCCGGGAACGACTTGCCGAGCTCATGGACCTGGCCAGGGAGAGTCTGGCCAGAGCCCAGAGGAAGCAGAAGGTCTGGTATGACCGCACAGCACGGGCCCGCGCCTTCGCCACTGGGGATCAGGTGATGGTCCTCATCCCCGTGAGGAAAAACAAACTCCAGGCCGCCTGGGAAGGGCCCTTCAAGGTTGTCAAGCAACTAAACGAGGTAAACTATGTGGTGGAGCTGTCGAACCGGGCACACCACCGCCGGGTGTACCATGTGAATATGATGAAGCCATATTATGACAGGGGGAATGTGGTGTTGGCCGTGTGTGAACACTGGGAGGGGCAGGGAGATGACCCTTTAGTAGATCTATTCCCTGGGACAAGAGCTGGCTTCCCCCTGGAAGCAATTCCCCTCTCTGATCGGCTAACCCCGGCCCAGCGAGCTGAGATCGGAGGGGTGCTGCATCTGTACCAACAGCTGTTTTCCAACCAGCCTGGACGCACTAATCTGACTGTCCACCGGGTGCAGACAGGATCGCACCCACCTATAAAATGCTCCCCCTTCCGAGTCACAGGGAAAACTGCTCAGGACCTGGAAAGAGAGGTCAATGACATGCTGGCTTTGGGGGTGATCCAGCCGTCTTCCAGCCCTTGGGCCTCGCCGGTGGTGCTGGTCCCCAAAAAGGACGGGTCGATCCGGTTCTGTGTGGACTATCGGAAGCTCAATGCCATCACTGTAGCCGATGCCTACCCCATGCCCAGGCCGGACGAGCTCCTAGACAAGCTGGGAGGTGCTCGGTACCTTACCACCATGGATCTTACAAAGGGCTATTGGCAAGTGCCGCTGGATGCAGATGCCAGGCTGAAATCGGCCTTTATCACCCCTCTGGGGCTCTATGAGTTCCTGACCCTGCCCTTCGGCCTCAAGGGAGCGCCGGCCACCTTCCAGCGCCTGGTGGATCAGCTACTGAGGGGGATGGAGAGTTTTGCCGTGGCGTATATCGATGACATCTGCGTCTTTAGCAAGACCTGGGAGGACAGCATGTCCCAGGTTAGACAAGTGCTGGACCGACTCCAGGAGGCTGGGCTGACTGTAAAACCGGAGAAGTGCAAGGTGGGGATGGCTGAGGTATCCTACCTAGGCCACCGGGTGGGGAGCAGCTGCCTAAAGCCGGAACCAGCCAAAGTGGAGGTGATCAGAGACTGGCCCGCTCCTCAAACCAAAAAGCAGGTCCAAGCCTTTATTGGGATGGCGGGGTACTATCGAAGGTTCGTGCCCCACTTTAGCGCCATAGCCGCCCCCATCACTGAGCTGTGCAAGAAGGGGAAGCCAGACAAGGTGGTCTGGACCGAGGAGTGCCAGGAGGCTCTCCGGGCGCTGAAGGAGGCTCTGGTCAGTGGCCCAGTTCTGGCAAACCCAGACTTTGACAAGCCCTTTATGGTGTTCACCGACGCCTCAGACACGGGACTGGGGGCGGTGTTAATGCAGGAGGATGAAAAGGGGGAGAGACACCCCATCGTGTACCTGAGCAAGAAGTTGCTACCCCGGGAGCAGAACCACGCGGCCATCGAGAAGGAATGCCTGGCCATGGTGTGGGCCCTCAAGAAACTAGAGCCATATCTCTTTGGGCGTCACTTCACCGTGCACACCGACCACTCTCCCCTGACCTGGCTGCACCAGATGAAAGGAGCCAACGCCAAGCTCCTGAGATGGAGCCTGCTCCTGCAGGATTATGACATGGACGTGGTCCATGTGAAGGGACGTGACAACCTGATAGCGGACACATTGTCCCGGAGAGGGAGCCCTGAACTTCCCCAGGTCACTGGGCAGAGTGACCCCGCTCAGTTCAGTCTCGAAGGGGGGAGAGATGTGACGGAGCAGGGAGCGGGGCAGATTTGACCTGGGAATGTTGCAGGGGGATTGCAGTGGGGATGTGGGACTTCCCTTGAAGGAAGCTACCTGAGCTGTAACCTGAGCCAGGAACGGGGGTGGGGAGAATTAACACCTTCTGCCCGGGAGACTGAACAAAGGAGAGGAGCAGCAGGAGGAGTTTTGGTTTAGTTTCGGGTTGGGCTGGGTGGTGCAATGCAGGGAACCCCAAGCTAGGGTCTAAGCTCCCTGAACCTCCCAGAGGGACCTAATTGAGGGGGTCTGGTCGTACCTACACGCTCTGCTTGAGACTGTGTTCCTGTCCTTAAATAAACCTTCTGCTTTACTGGCTGGTTGAGAGTCACAGTGAATCTCAGGAAGAGGGGTGCAGGGCCCTGACTCCCCCACACTCCGTGACACCTGGCCCCCTAGACTCCTTCCCCAGAGCCAGGGACAGAACCCAGGAGTCCTGGCTCCTGGCCCCCTGGATTCCCTCCCCAGAGCCGGGGATAGAACCCAGGAGTCCTAGCTCCTGGCCCCCTGGATTCCCTCCCCCTCCCAGAGCCGGGGATAGAATCCAGGAGTCCTGGCTCCTGGACCCCTAAACCCCCTCCCCGAGCTGGGGATAGAACCCAGGAGTCCTGGCCCCCTAGACTCCCTCCCCAGAGCCACGGACAGAACCCAGGAGTCCTGGCCCCCAGCCCCCTGCTCTAACCACCTGCTTGGAGCACTGGGGATTTGAGGGGCAGCACTAGCTCTGGGGAGCGTTGAGTGGGGGGAACTGATTGGCAGACCCTGCAGATGTGCCCCCCAGCCCAGTCCCCAGGCATGTGACATTTTGAGACCCCCTCCACGTTCCCCCCCCCCAGCGCTCCTTCCCCTGCACCCTGGGCTGAAGTGCCAGCCCCACCCACCCCCACCTCTATCACTCACCCCAGGGGGCAGAACGCTCGTGTCAGACAAGCAGGGCTCAGGCCTGGTACCCGTGGCCACCGCACCCGGGCACATGCCTGCAGCATGGAGGGACCCGGGGCAGCTGCTGGGCTCCAACTGCCCTGTCTTGGGGGGAGGCGGGGCTTTCTATCTCCTCCCCCCATGCACCCCACCCCTCACTTTGCTCCCCCAGTACTGGCGTGCCCCGGTCAGCTCGGGCCTGGTTCAAGTCGACACCACAGGACCTACGGCAGGGGCAGCGTTCCACCTGGGCTCTGGCAGCGGCATTGAAACCCAGGGGCTAAGCCTGGCCTGGCCTCCGCCCACCGCAGAACCCACGGGCGATGCTCCGGACGGGTGATGCCCCGGACGGGCGGGTTTGACCTGCCCTTGTGGAGGCACCGGCCTGGGCCCCAGGAGACTGGAGGCAGCTCCCAGCAGGAGCCTGGCCAAGGCCTTCGGGCTCATCCGCACTATTAACAGCCCTGGCACCGCCATCCCTGCAGCAGTACGGCCCCACTGCCCACACCACCACCGCTCTACCCCAGAAACCGAGCAGGGACTGGTGCCCATCTGTACCGCCCCGCTCCTGAGCCCCGAATCCCGGGCAGGGCAGGGGCCGTCTCCCCCCACGGCTGTGTTCTCGGGACACGTGGGTGGAGTTTCCATTTACCCACCACCACCTGGCACCCGCTCTACCCACTGCTGCCCCCCGAGAGCGCAGCCTCGCCCCCACTCGTGCCGCTCCGAAACGTCCGGCCTGTCCTGCCGCAGGGCTCCGGCTCGGATGGGGGCCCAGCACGCGGGGGGCTGAGGCTGCGTGGCTGGAGGGTGCAGGGGGGTTGCAGCCAGCAAGGGGGGTGACCGGGCTGGAGGAGTGCGAATGGCCGAACCTGCAGGGCCCCTCCCCGGGGCTCAGGCTCACACCGTCAATATGCATCAGAGCTGGCGGGGCAGAACCCAGGCGTCCTGCACCGGGGCCCCTCTCTCTTCCAGAGCCCCAGGGCCAGCTGCCAGGCTCTGTGCCCCCCCCCCCCCCCGGCCCAGGGCGGGGGCGAGGATTCAGTGCCTGCCCCACTTGTTTCAAATCAGAGTGTGGAACGGGCACAATCCGCCTCCCCCAGCCAGGATTAGAGCTAATGGGATTTACCATTTAGCCAATATCCCCTTAAATACAGGACCGGGGGGGGGGGGGGGGTAAAGCTTCTCTCTGGCTCCGGATCTCCCTGCCCCAGAAGCACCATCGCTCCCCTAAGCTGTTTCTAATTAAAGTCAGCCCCAGCCTGTCCATCACCCCTTCCCCAGCCCGCCCAGGGGACCTGGCTTCACTGGCACTGATGGGGGTGGGGGGTGAGGGCACCAGATCCGGGCCACGTACCAGCTCAGCCCAGGTGCGATGGGGAGTCCCAGCCCCCCCGCTCTAACCCACCAGCCCCCACTCCCCTCCCAGAGCAGGGGAGAGAACCCAGGAGTCCTGGCTCCCAGCCCCCCCCTGCTCTAACCCACCAGCCCCCACTCCCCTCCCAGAGCAGGGGAGAGAACCCAGGAGTCCTGGCTCCCAGCCCCCCCTTGCTCTAATCCACTAGACCCCCACTCCCCTCCCAGAGCAGGGGAGAGAACCCAGGAGTCCTGGCTCCCAGCCCCCCCTGCTCTAACCCACTAGACCCCCCACTCCCCTCCCAGAGCAGGGGAGAGAACCCAGGAGTCCTGGCTCCCCCCCGCCTGAGAGAGTAGTTGGGGGTGTCAGTTCCTCTGGCAGCCCCAGGGAGGTGAAAGAAGCGACACTGGGCCAGCACTACATAAAACATGTTTAATATTCAATGGGGGTACAGGGGTCCTCGTGTATCCAACACCCCGAGAGCCGGGGGGGGGGGGGGGGAAGAGGCAGGTGGTGCTATACACACGGGCCACGTCCCAGGGCAGAACCACGGGCAACATGTCACACCAAGCAGAGACCGGGGGTATAAATACATGTGCTGGGGAGGAGCTGACAGTCCGTCCGTCCGTCCGCCCAGGGGGTGTGTGTGTTCTCGTTACAATCACTGTGCTGCACACGGGGGGGGGGGGGGGGGGTCACCTGTGAATCGCTGGCCCCTGTTGGCTGGTTAGGTGGCTCCCCAAGCCGGGGGAGTGGGTGAGGCCCAATTTCCCTCCATCTTGGGGGAGAAGGATTGGAGGGGGTCACATGCATGACTGCTGGGGGGGGCGGGTACAAAGGAAAAATTAATACACTCCTTGCTAACCAGCCCACCGAGAAACAGCCGCTAATTACCCAGCCCAACCTGAGCTAACGCGCTCCCACCACCAGCCCCTGGGGGGCAGGATCCCCAGGGCTACCATCCCTCTGCTGTGGGCAAGTCCGGGGGGCAGTGGGGGTCCCTGATGCATCTCCCCTAAATCCCTGCTCAGCCCAACAGGCGCCTCTTGGGGTGTCCCCACCGCAGGTGGTCATGATAACGGGAGTGCCCCCCACAGCCCCCCACGGCTGCCGAGGAGGTGGGTGCTGGGGAACATGGGGGGGCTGCTGCAGGGGGAGGAATCCTCCCTCTTGAAGTGACATGATTTGGTGTGTGGGGGGGGTGAACCTGGGGCCCTTGCTCTGGGGCGACCTCGGGGGAGTTATTTAGCAGCTGTGGGTGCCGCCCCAGTGGAGACACAGGGAAGCGCACGGGAACGCTGGGTCCGGCAGCGTCTGAAACCCGGGGGTGGAGGGGGGGGCGGCGAGGCTGGAGGGGCAATTTCCACCATGGTCCCGATTCTGCCACTGAATCCACAGCCCCCCGGCGCCCCCCTCGGCAACGTTCACCTCCCTTGCACAGAGACTGCACTGGCCGGTCCCCCACCAGCTCTGCCAGCCCCCCCCGGGTGCCTGTACAGTGTGGAGCAGGGGGAGACTGGGGAAAGGGCCACGTTGCCAGCAGGGGGCGCTGCCCTAGCAAGTGATACCAACCCCCCCCCCACCACCACCCAGATGAAAGATGGAACGGGATGAGACCCAGAAACGACTCGCCCGGCTGCCCCCTCCCCCTGCAGTGTCCCCTCCTCCCCAGCACAGACCAGTAGCCCCCCCTACACAGAAGCTTAAAGCTGCCTTGAGGAATTTACCTCCGTGTCACGTCACAGGGCACCAAGAACAACATAAAAACAACACAAAAGAAAGGCCACTGCTACACGCGGGGCAGTCGGTGCCCCCCACCCCGGCGGCAGGGGGCTGCCCCAGCACGGAAGCAGATGCCCCCCGCCCCCCATAAATATTTATATATCGATATATTCATCACACGCGCACACACACCGAGATCCGTGCAAACCCCGGGGGGGGGGGGGGGGGGCCAGAACCGAGACCCCAAATCAAACCCACAGCAACCGGTGCCAGAAAGAAAGCAAAACCCAACGAGAGGGGGAGGGGGGAGAACCGACGGGTCCTGCCAGCCTGAGAGGGGGTGGGCAGAAGGGCGGCTCACTTCTTGTTCTTCAGCTGGTTGGCCAGCCAGTCCAGGCCTTCGTAGAGCCCGTCGCCGCTGGTGGCGCACGTGGCTTGGATGTACCAGTTGCGGTGACGCAGGGAATGCAGGCCCAGCTTGTCCGTGATCTCCGCCGCGTTCATGGCGTTGGGCAGGTCCTGGGGGGCAGAGGGGGGGTTACAGACACCACGGAGAATTCAGCCCCAGGGCGGCCGAGGCTGGAGGGGCCCTGGGACGACACCCACCTGCTTGTTGGCGAAGACGAGGAGCACGGCGTCCCGCAGCTCGTCCTCGGCCAGCATCCGCATCAGCTCCTCGCGCGCCTCGTTCACCCGCTCCCGGTCATTGCTGTCCACCACGAAGATCAGCCCTGGGGGGGTGGAGGGAGGGCACTGACACCGGGCACTGGGGGGGACAATTCAGTCCCCCAGCTAGGGAGCCCCACCCCACTCCGGGGCCGTGTGTGACAGTGTACCCCCAAATCCCTTCTCGAGGGGTGACAGTGCACCCCCAAACCCCTCCTCACCACCCCACCTTGGGGGGTGACAGTGCACCCCCAAACTCCTCCACCACCCCACCTTGGGGCTGACAGTGCACCCCTAGACCCCTCCTCACCACCCCACCCCTCTAATGGGGGGTTGAACAAAGTCATTCACCAATTCTCTCTCCCCCACCCACTCACACCATGGCAGGGGAGGGGGGGAGCAGGTAGGGTGACCAGATGTCCCGATAAAATCAGGACTGTCCCGATATTTAACCCTTAATCCCGCGTCCAGATCAATGTACGATCGGGACGCCATTTGTCCCAATATTCGGGTAAGGAGGCAAGCGGGAGGGAGGCCCTGATCCCGTGGGTGCTCCGGGGCTGGAACACCCATGGGGAAAAACTGCAGCCAAGCTCCCCCCCCTCGCCTCCTTCTCCCCCCCATCCCCCCATCCCATCTTGTCCTGCCCCCGTCCCAGCGCTTCCCGCTGCCTAACAGCTGTTTGGCGGTGCTTTGCGCTTTCCAGGAGGGAGGGGGCGGAGCGGGAACGCGGGGCACTCAGGGCAGGGGGCAGGGCAGGGGCGGGGACTTGGGGAAAGGGGGTGGAATGGGGACAGAGCGAGGGCGGATGCTTGAGCGGGAAGAGGCGGGGGGTGGGTGAGCACCCACCCAGCAGAGGGAAGTCGGCACAGTATGCGTGAGTGGTGGGCGGGGGGGGGTGAAGAGGCGAGTGGCGGGCAGGCGAGCAGTGGGTGGGGGACTGAGGAGGGACGCAGCAAGCCCGCAGATGAGGAAGGGTGCGAGGGGGGGGGGGGGCGAACGGGGAGGGGGGGGGACCTGGGGCAGAGTGGAGGCGGAGCCTGGCAGGAGCAGGGGTGGACTGTGGGCGGGGCTGATGACACCAATATTTGTGTCCCGATATTTGAGTGTTGTGATCTGGTCACCCTGGGAGCAGGAGAAGGAGAAACCTTCTAACCCTCCCTCCCCCCACATATACTCAGCCAGCCCTAGACTATCGCTGGGGGGAGGGAAGGCCCCCCAGGAGAGGGGGGGGCTCTGCCCACCGTACCCTGGGTGTTCTGGAAGTAGTGCCGCCACAGGGGCCGGATCTTGTCCTGGCCGCCCACGTCCCACACGGTGAAGCTGATGTTCTTGTACTCGACAGTCTCCACGTTGAACCCTGCAAAGGGGGGTGGGGGGGTTAGCCACAGTCGTGGGGGGGC
>NC_088812.1:10403589-10414551 GCF_011386835.1 Chrysemys picta bellii | reverse complement strand
ACAAAAAGCCCTCCGCATGCCCACACACACACGCGAACACACACATGAACACACGTGCTTGTTAAAATCCCATGATTTTTGAGCCGCTCTTAGGATTTTGAAGGCCTCAGGGGTGACTGCGGTTGGGAATGCACACGCCTACACACGCTCCCCTGCACGCACATTCAGCCCCACGCATGCCTGGCCGGCGGCGGCCCATCCCCCCCGCACGCAGCAGAGAGAGACGCGTAAGATTCTGAACTTTTTAATTTTCTGGCATGAAAAATACAAATAATTCAACAAGTCCATGTAAAAGTTCCTTACAGTCGCTGTGCCGGAAATCCCAGTAATAAATTAACTAAATGCAAAGTGTCATTGAAATCCGCTTTTGCTTGGTGCCTGGGTTTTTTTACCACAGTTTTTTTTTTTTTTTTCCTAACCCCCCTTCCTCTCGGCCCCTCGCTCGCCCTGCCTGGCGTGATTTCGGTTCTGGCTTCAAACCCTTCCAAATAAATGAACCGTATGAAACTACAGAGCGGAGGGGGGGGAAATACGCAGGCTCCAGCGCCCCACTTCGCCCCCCCCCACACTAAATCCACGACAAGGTAGGTGGAGGGGGGGTGAGAGAGGTTAGGAGCATGTCCCCCAGGTTATGAAACCCACCCCCCACTCCGCTGACCCATTTCTCGGCAGCAAATCTCCAGTTCGCTTCAATAACCCGACAGTGCTTATTGCTACTAGAAAAAATATCGGGAGCGACGGGTTGACCTGATCAGCTATGGAGCGATCTTTTTCCTTTCCACGGCTAAGAGCTCGTCTGCAACTGCAGGTGGCGCATCGGATGCCAAGGACAGTTGGGTGGGGGGGAGAGGGGGGAGGCTTGAAAGAAACCGGATCTTGGTTATCCAGCCCAATCCAGCCGGCGTTCTCGCCTGCAACGCCCAGCGGTGCAAAGTCAGCTCTTCTCCACCGGCCATGAGTCAGCAACGTTTTTTCCGCGGCCCGGCTGCGGAGTGGCCAGTGGGTAGGGTGAAGGACTGGGAGTCACCTCTCTCTGCTGTGTGACCTGGGGCAAGCCACTTCCCAGGGCCGTGCCTCAGTTTCCCCTCCCAGCCTTTGTGTATTTAGCTCTTTGGAACAGGGACCTTCTGTGCCTGGGCCGCACAATGGGGCCCTGATCTCGGTCGGGGTCTGGGCAGTGCCCGGCACAATGGGGCCCTAATCTCGGTCAGGGTCTGGGCAGCGCCTGGCCCAATGGGGCCCTGATCTCGGTCAGGGTCTAGGCAGCGCCCGGCACAATGGTGGCCCTGATCTCGGTCAGGGTCTAGGCAGCGCCCGGCACAACGGGGCCCTGATCTCGGTCGGGGTCTGGGCAGCGCCCGGCACAACGGGGCCCTGATCTCGGTCGGGGTCTGGGCAGCGCCCGGCACGACGGGGCCCTGATCTCGGTCGGGGTCTGGGCAGCGCCCGGCACGACGGGGCCCTGATCTTGGTCGGGGTCTGGGCAGCGCCCGGCACAATGGTGGCCCTGATCTCGGTCAGGGTCTAGGCAGCGCCCGGCACAACGGGGCCCTGATCTCGGGCGGGGTCTGGGCAGCGCCCGGCACGACGGGGCCCTGATCTCGGTTGGGGTCTGGGCAGCGCCCGGCACGGTAAACCCCCCCTGTAATCCTGCTCACATGCTTAAATCCGTTGCTGAATCAAGGCCAGAGAGAACTGCAATTTGCCCCTTTACGTGCACAATATCGGCTTCACGGGAGGCTCTTTTTAAAAGAAAAAAAAACTGAAATAAAAGGAAATCCATCACCAAACTGAACTCGATCCTTGGTTTTACCTCGGGGGGGTGGTTGAGTGCTGAGGGCTGTGTTATGTAGGGGAGAAAGGGCTAATAAATACACACAGGAAGAAGAAATAGATAAAACGACAAGCTAGAAATTTGAGTCCCTTAACCTTCTAATAGAATGAAGAGCAGAAACAGGCTTGCAATTTCCCCCTACAAGACAAAAGTAATCGATGTAACATTGATTCCCACAGACACACTTTTATAGATAATTGATCTATACGCTTTTCTTTACATTATCCCCCTTAAATTAAGTCAGTGCACTTCGCCTCGATCGGAGAATCTGTCCTTAAACATTTCACTCTTTATTATTATTATTTGAGTTTTCTGTTCCCTTTTTCTTTAATAAATAAATTAGGTAAAACCACGTCTCAGCAAATTAAAAAATAGTTCCTTTTTAACTTGCAAATCTGATGAGATAACATAAATATACACAAATGTACTCACACAAGGCAGTAATAATAAATATTTAAGTTAACAATAAGTTAAAACTACAAGAAGCTAAAATCCGCAAAAAGATACAAGTTAATGGTGCCAGTTAATTTTTTTTTTTTGTCATTTTTCTATGTTTTTTCGCAAACAGAAGCTCTCACAGATCTTACAAACACAGAACACATTTATCTTCAAAAATCAAGAAATCCTAAACTAACTTCTAAATCATTTAAACAATTAAAACTCAACTAATGCTAAAAGGTTTAATTATCATTACGTTCTCTTTTTTACGTTGTTGTTTTTCCCGTTTGTTTTCTAAAGTGAAAGAATTGGTCTCGTTTTTGTCAAACCAAAAATTGAAAATCAAATTTAAAAAAAAAAAAAGAAAGAAAACCTAAATCAAAAAGTAGCGGATGTGTGTTGTTTGGGATGTGATTTGTAATGTGAAACGCCATGACATGCCTTGGCAATTGAGTTTCCCCCTTTTTAAGGTTTGGGATTTCGTTTAAATCAACTTAATTTCTGCTCGCTCTTGGAGGGGCGGAATAGAAAAGGAAATCAGACCAGTGAGTTAGTAACACCCCTCTAAGGATAGTTCCCTTCCATTACTCGTCCTGCTCTACACTGCTACAAACCAAAGAAGCGTACAGAGCAAAAAGAATGATTGTTTAAAAAGTCTGTCAGGACTCCTGAAAGATTTATTCTTTATAGATTTTAGCTTAGACATGAGACACTGGAAGATATTTTCTCAGAAATGGCTGGACTTCAAGGAGTTGAAAGTGGTTTTTCAACAGAAATCCAGGAAACTGCCCCTTTAAACGAAACATCCTTAAAAGAAATTAACCGAGGGTAGAGCTCTGCTACAAGCGATCAGCATTGGGGGAAATTGGCTCCCATCAGAGGCAGTGGTTAAATTAGAGCTGGTGGGAGAAAAGGGGGTTTCTTCCCCCCCCCCCCTGTTGGAAAATGTAGATTTTTAGTTGGAAAACCAAAAAACTTGAGTATTTGGCAGCAGAAAACTGAAAAATGGTGGCTGAAAATTACCAAAAACGGAAATTTATTTTGGCCAAATACTGATACATTTTTTTGGCCAAAAACTTCCCCAAAATAAGGGGAAAATGGCCTAACATGGCTGAAAATGAGAAAATTTGACTAAAACCCAATGAAAATGGAAAAAAATGGGTTAAAAAAATCTCAAAACTGGGGGGATTGGGCGGTTAACAACTGGTACATTTTTAACCAAAAATTAAAAAAATAAAATAAAAAGGGCAAAAACTGAAAAAACTTTGGCTGAAAATTGCTGAAAACTAGTGGGGGGAAAACTGATGAAAAAGGGAAAAAATGACCCAAATTTTCCAAAATATTTTGGCCCAAATCTCCCTAACCCTGGTAAATTTTTGGCCAAAAAAATGGAAAAATCTGGCCCAAAACCTAGAAAATTTCCTGCAGAAAACTAAAACAGCAACAAAATTCAGCCAGTGACTAGAAATTTGTTAGCCAAATATTGGCCAAAAAAACAAGACATTTTTAGCTGAAAATCTTAAAACTCCAGTTTTTGGACAGTGACGTCTTAAACAAAAAATCCCCCATGATTATCCTATGGCTTGAAATAAAGTAGCATCTCCCCGTCGGGGGAGGGCTGGTGCAAAGATGTGGGTCTCCTAGGTGGATCAGTTTCGTAGCATGGCCGTGGGTGTTGTGGTGGGGGTACACGGGGCTCGCTTTCTCTTGATGAGGCACCGCTGAGGCCAACGTTTCAGGGGAGGACACATGAGTCATGAAGGAGGAGGCTATGGATATTGTGTTTCCAGGTGAGCTCACAGCCAGGGCATCATGGTAGGCCATGCTACGGGCATGGTGCTACCGTGGTGTCCTCGTGGTATTAGAGAGACAAGGTGGGTGAGGTCCTGTCTCGTAGCTGGAGCCTGGCATCTCAGGCTGGGGCACTGTGATAGAACCTGTAGCTTGCCACCATGATGGCTTTGGCATTCCTCTGTTGGAAAAACTGGGGCAGGTTCACAGAAGGGCTCTGAGAGCAGTTCTGGACGCTTGCCTTTAGGCTAGGACATGGGAAAGCTCAAATCAATGTTGCTGATGGACGAGAAGCTTAGGCAGCAGTTTGACCACCGCCTGTCAGTCCCCGAAGCTGGGGAACGAGGGCTGATGCCACAGGGCAAAGGGAGACCCAGCTTCCAAGCCAGACAACTTCAGAGTGGAAAGAGCAGTGCCGAGTTTGCCCAGCGAGAGGGGTGACCCCCTGGAGCAGCCTCCCGCCGAGCAAGACAGGCTGTGCAGCAGCGTGGAGAGTTTACATCCAGATGGGGGAGTTGTTCTTCGAAATGCGCCGCTCTAGTTCAACCACAAGATATGGGTTGGCTCGGCGAACCGCCAGCTGGAATTCTCTGGCCTGGTCGATACAGCCCGTGGGACTAGAGCAGGGGTCTCAAACTTCACTGCATCGCAATCCCCTTCTGACAATAAAAATGACTACACAACCCAAGGAGGGGGGACCGAGGCCTGAGCCTGCCCGAGCCCCACGGACCCGGGTGGGGGAGGGAAGGGAGAGCAGGACAAAGGTGAAGTCCCAGGTGGGGAGCCTGTAACCTGAGTCCCAACACGCAGGGCTGAAACCCTCCGGCTCGGCCTTGGGTGGTGGGGCCCCAGCAAGTCTAAGCCAGCCCTGGTGACCCCATGAAAATGGGGTTGCGACCCACTTTTGGGTCCCAACCCAGAGTTTGAGAACCGCTGGACTAGACAATCCAATGGTCTCTGAAACTTTATGAATCTATCAAGGCCTGTGAACCGATGGGCACGTGAGATGCCCCGAAACTGATCCTCCTCTCGACCCAGTCAAATGCTTTTCTGAGACAAGAAGTGACTCACTCCTGTATTTCTGTTCAGGGTTGGGGGTTGTTTTATCCATCCTCCCCTTGGATCAGCAGAAATGCTTTTGTGCCACTTCCATCGACTGGTTTATTCTTTGTGTCCGTGCCTTTTGCAACGAGATTGATCCAAGCCTGGAGCTCCCAGGCATGACTATGATATGGACAATAAATCAATAAGAAATGTTCACACGCTGCCAAAGTTTTTCACCCCAAAAACAAGGGGAAGGAGGAAATCACGGCTCTTTTTCAAAAATATGGAATTGGGTGTAAATGAAAGTAATGTCAATATGAAGCATGTTTCCCTGGATAAAATCAGTTGTGTTTCTGGTTAGTTTGGGGCATTTTTTAAATCCTCTTTTAATTTTTGTTCCTTGCTTTTCTCTGCTAGGTTTTATTTTTGTTGTTGTTTTGTTTTTTTGGTTTTTTTGGTTTTTTGTTTTTTTGTTTTTTTGTCGTAAAATGTTAAATAAAAAAATATCCTTGGTAACAATCGTGAGTGCTCACGGCCCCCCCCTTCTGAAAAGAAACCCAAAGAAAGAAAACAACCATTTCCATTTGTCGGCCCTGAGCTGGGCAATCACAGAACCTCTTTGTTAAAAACAAAAAAGATTTTCTCTTATTTTTAGTTGCTCTGTGTGTGTGTGTGGTGTGTGTGTGTGTGTGAATGTGCGTGTGTGTGGTGTGTGTGTGTGTGAAGTTCAAGAATCCCAGTAAAAATTCCCAGCGAGGTTGGTTTTTTTCCCTTTTTTATAAAAATAGATTTTTTTTCCCATTTTTTTGTTGGTTTTTTATTATTTCTGTTTTCAGCCTTTTCTATTATTATTATTATTATTATTATTATTTATTTTATTTCATTTGTTCGTTCACGAGCTGAGAGAGGAAGCCCTGCCCCTTTCCCCCTCACTCCACCCCTTTTTGGCAACAAAAAAAACAACCATTCTCAAGGAAATAAATTAACACGGGGCTGGGAGGGGAGGTTGGGGAGGCGGGTAACTTTCTCTTGCTTTTCAAATGGGTTTAATCCATTTATTTAAATATCCCTTTGTGCCTCGCCCCCCCCTTCCCCGTTTTGCTCGGGGCGGTTTTGGAAAGAAAGCAGGCACAATCTGAAGACTGCGTGGCGGGGTGGGGCTGCAGCAGGGAAAGGGTTAATGCTGCATGGGGATCGGGGCTCTTTAGGGGGTGCAGGGAACAAGGAGGGATCCAATTTCTAAACCAATTCAGCAGCCGACATTTCAATGAGACGCAGGCCGCTACGGCTCAGCGCCGCCAAGGGTGTCAAAGGGGCTTAGGCACCTAAAGGGAAGCGCCTAATCCCAGATCCTCAAAGGCACTGAAGCTACGGACCGAACTCCCACTGACATCCCCCGCCAGGCGCCGCTCTGCAGCGAGTCGCGACCCCCTAACCCGAACAGCTGATACGACAGCCCAGTCGCTCCTCCCGGACTGCGGGAATTACCAGCAGCCGACGCAGGCGTGAGCCACCCATGGGTGGGCTTCTCCCCACGGCCACCGGAAACGCCAGCCCCCAGGGAACGAGCATGCAGCGCGGTGAACGGCGCCAGGAGCAAAGGGAGGACGCACGGATGCTGTCAGAGCCAAGTGGGTTTTCGAGCCCATGGAGTGGGGGGGGGGTATCCGCTGTGGGCCCTGAACCGGGTCCTTGCATTGTAAACATGGGCTGCTACCACCCCTCCCTCCCCCCAGCTCTGTTAGCCAAGTCGGCGTAGGCTCCTCCTCTGTGTGTGATCCAGCCACCACTAGAGGGAGACAGAGCGCCACACTGAGTGGGCGTGGCCTACCCACCAAGTGGGTGTGGCCTTCACAGAATGGGTGTGGCCTTCACACCAAGTGGGCAGGGTTTATCCAAGCCCCCACTGGATCCTTTGGACGATCTGGCTCTGTGGGGCTGGAAGAGACACATGCCTGGATTTTAAAGACACAGTCACCCCCCCACACACACACACAGGCCTTGCCAGGATCGGGGCTGTCGGCAGGACCAAGTCACTGGAGCCAAGGCTCCCCGGCACAGTCCCCAGCGCCGATCCCCGAGTCCGCCCCTGAGCCCGCCCCGGTCGGGTGAAACCAGGAGTCGGCTTTGCAATGGCTGACAGCACCACGGCGACATAGTGAGAACGTGCCCCACGGCCCTTCCCCGACAGCCAGGCTGGGACCCCCTGTTCTGATGGCGAAGGGGAGGGCAGATCTTGGGGTGCCTCCAGCCAGTGCCGTCACATCCCTCTGCCCCCCCCCCCCCCACCGTGCTCCTGGATGGATCCTGGTTAGTTTCAGAGCCCCAGTCCCCCATTGCCTCCGGGGCAGCCCCACAGCCGGGGGGCTTGGGGCCCTGGTTGGCTCAGTACAGTCGGCCTCAGGGGGTGGGGGCTCAGGGGAGCATTTCCCCCCAGCAACTCAACAGCAGCAGCCCATCCCCTCCCCACCCCGCCCCCCGACCAGCACTGATTGGAAATAGCAACCCCTGCCCCCGATAACATCTCACCCATCTGCCCCCCCAGCCCAGAGGCGCTCGCTGATCACAGCGGAGAGCCCCGCCGGGAATCCCCCCCCCCCGCAAAGTTGGGTTGGGGGGAATCCCAGGGGGAGAGATGGGGGACAATGTTGGGGGGAACCTCAGGATGGCTGTCGGGGAGCCAGGATGTGGGGGGAGGGCCAGGGGCACCCCCAAAACAGAGGGGACATTGGAATTCAACCCATAATGGAGGGTCCCCTCTCCTGCCCCGCTGGGGTCCTCGCGACGCCGTGGGGCACAGTTGTGGGGGGGGTCAGGCTTACGTTTGCCTCGCCTGCGGGCGGGGTGAGACCCCGGCACCCCCTCGCTGTCTGGTCACGGCTCCCGCGGTGGCATATTCCTCCTCACCAAGGCTGCGAGGCGTTCGGTTCCTTCCGCTCCCCCACGGGGGCATCGCGCGCCATCTGGGGGTCGCTCGCCATGGGGCTGGGGGGGAGAAGGTGCCCGCCACGGGGCTCGGGGCCATCGCTCGCCATCGGGCTGAAGACGGTGCCCGCCATGGAGTTGGGGAGGACAGAGCCCACTGTGGGGCTGGGGAGACAGTGCCCGCCACGGGGTGGGGGGCTGGTGCCTGCCACGGGGCGGGAGATTCTGGGTGGGGTTGTCTCTCTTTCCATCAGGTCGGGGTGTCGGGGGGGGGGCTGCCCAGTCTCTGCCACGGCTCCTCTCTCCTGCCCTCGGCTCGGGCCCCGGCTCAGGCCTTGTGCTGCTTGCTGGTCTTGAAGGAGACCTGCAGGATGCGGTCGCCCAGCCGGTACCCGTTGAGGCTGGCGATGGCCATGGCCGCCTCCTCGTAGTTGGTCATGGTGACGAAGCCGAAGCCCTTGCACTTGTTGGTGGCGAAGTCGCGGATCACTTTGACGTTGGTGACGGCGCCGAAGGGCCCGAAGAGCTGCCACAGGACGCTCTCGTCCGCCTCCGGCGACAGGTTGTAGACGAAGATGCACCAGCCGCCACTGGAGGCCCCCGTCAGGTTGACGCCCGCCAGGCTGGTCATGCTGTCGATGGTGATGGGCGAGAACCTGGAGATTAAGGACAGAGGACTACCTTGGGTGTAACGCGGGCATCAGCGCGGCGGGAGCACAGCACCCACCCGCCCTGGGCACGGAGAGCCGGGAATCGCCCTGGGCACGGGGAGCAGAGAATCGCCCTGGGCACGGGGAGCGGGGACCAACCCACCTGCCCTGGGCACGGGGAGCGGGGAATCGCCCTGGGCACGGGGAGCGGGGACCAACCCACCTGCCCTGGGCACGGGGAGCGGGGAAACGCCCTGGGCACGGGGAGCGGGGACCAACCCACCTGCCCTGGGCACGGGGAGCGGGGAAACGCCCTGGGCACGGGGAGCGGGGACCAATCCACTCACCCTGGGCACAGGGAGCGGGGAATCGCCATGGGCACAAGGACCGGGGACCAACCCACCCGCCCTGGGCACGGGGAGCCGGGAATCGCCCTGGGCACGTGGAGCAGGGTCTCTCCTTGGCCACCACCCCAGGCCTGGGTGCGGGAGGCCCCACGTTCTAGCCAGGGCCGGCTCCAGGCACCAGCGCACCAAGCAGGTGCTTGGGGCGGCCACTCCGGAGAGGGGCGGCACGTCCAGCTGTTCGGCAGCAATTCGGCGGACGGTCCCTCACTCCCCCTCGGAGCGAAGGCCCTCCCGCCGAATTGCCGCTGCTTGGGGCGGCCAAAACCCTGGAGCCGGCCCTGGTTCTAGCCAGCCGCCAAGATCAGCTCTGGGGGGCAGGGGTTTGAGGGAGGCTCCTCCCCAGGACAACAGAGCCTGGGACCTGGATTCGAACCCGCTCTCGCCCTCCGCCCCGCCCCCACAGCAATTCCATTCGGGGGGCGTGGCCAGACCAGGGCATGGGCGGCTCTGGCCTGCGCTGCCCTTATCCTGAATCGGGTTCATCTCCCCCCTCTGCCCAGACTCCCTGGGTGACCCTGGCCAAGCCAGTGGCCCTCTCTGGGCCTCAGTTTCCCCATGTGAGCAATGGGGATAATGACCCTTCCTGGATCTATTTCGCTTGTAAAGGCTTCGAGGCAGGGACTGTCTGTCCCCGGGTCTGGGCAGCGCCCGGCACAACAGGGGCCCGGATCTTGTTTGGGGTCTGCGGGGCCTGGATCTGGGTCGGGGTCTCTAAGCCCAATAACAAAAGCAGGGGTGTTTGCTGCTGGGGGATCTGCGCACGTCCCCCCCATCACCACCCCCACGCCGGCAGGCTCTGAAGAGCGTTGAACAACCAACCCAAGGGAGGGAATAAGCGAGTGACGCGTCCCATGTGACCCCCCCCCGCCTGACTCCCAAGGCCCTGACACCTCCGGGGGGGGGGGGGGGGGGGAAGGGGCGCGCCTGGGCATTCTGCACTGGCCAGCTATTCCCATGCTGGGAGGGCGGGGTTGGGATTATGATTTAAAAGAAGACGCCGCAGAATCGACCCCAAAAGAAGGTCTTTCCTTTCCAACAGCAGGCCCGAAATGGAACCAGGAACCTGGCACCCTGCTGACCAGGACCCGCCGCCCCCAATGTCCCCCCCCCCAGTCACGCAGGGAAGGGATCTGGTTGGTGGCAGGGTCCCAGGTGGAGGGGGAGGGTGTCTCTGCTGTCAGGCTGGGCTTGGCAGGGGGGCTTGGGGAGGGGATGGGAAGTGGGGGGGGGGGCTAGTTAATGCCCAGTGCTGGCGGCTGGGGCTGGGGGGCAGCGGCAGGCTGGGGGGGGGCTCGTTACCTCTTAACGCCGTAGGCCATGTTTAGCAAATTGTCCAGCCTGTGGGAGGAAGAGGGAGAGGAGAGGAGAGGCCCCGGTTAGTAGCTGACCCTGTAAAGCGGGGAGGGGGGCCCTGCGTGGTCATGTGGCTCGGTTATGGAGCAGGAAAGGGCGGGGGCGCCGCGTGGAGACGTGGGGGTGCGACACCGGCTCCTTTGCACATGTGAGTGCACCCGGCTGCATGATGGCTGCACGGCACATGTTTGCACGGGGGTGCATCACACGTGTCAGTGCACCTGGGTGTACAGGGCACCTGGGCGTGGCAGATGCTTTGCAGGTCAGAGTGCACACGCATGCACAAGGGCTGTGTGGCATGGGTATATGCACATGCATGCACGAGGGCTGTGTGGCACGTGTAAATGCACACACTTGCACGAGGGCTGTGTGGCACGGGTAAATGCACACGCATGCACAAGGGCTGTGTGGCACAGGTAAATGCACATGCATGCACGAGGACTGTGTGGCACGGGTAAATGCACACGCATGCACAGTGGCTCTGTTGCATGTGTTACACATGTGCCTGGCAGCATGTTGC